>NC_057866.1:86833732-87133732 GCF_019393635.1 Dromiciops gliroides | reverse complement strand
GATATTTTCCCAGGTTTTCTTGTAGTCTTCCCTCTCTGTTGTGATTTTGACACTGTTTCAGCTAGGCACATAGTAGGCATGAGTAGCCTGTAATATATTTCCAGAATTTGACAACACTGGCCTACAGGATATCACTAGAGAGAAGTACAATGAGAAATGGAGGCAGGGGTGATGATATAGGAGTTCAAGGTAACCACTCAGTGCTTTACTATGTTAACAGATTTAAATTAAGGTCCCTGCAATGGTGGGTAAACTCTCTGTGGAGGATTTATGGAAGACAGAAAAGTTGGATATGATGAGAAGGCATGGATGGATTAAGACAGTGAGTGCCATTGAAGGAAGTACTCATTCATTCAACAAACATTTATTAAGCATTTACTATGTGCCAGGCACTGTGCTAAGTTCTGCAGATACAAAAAGAGGCAAAATAACAGATTAATGAGATCACTGATATCTCAGAGTCAAAGTATCAAACACAGCATCTACTCTCATGCTTTTACTTAGACAGCAGAGTTCTTAACAATTAAAAATGCCCCATGATACACAAATCCACACATTTGTTTCTTGTGACTATATTTTTCTGTAAGGGAGGCCTTTTATTTTTGGGGGGGAAGGGAAGTAGTGATAAAGATACTTTTAAAAATGGGGAAAAATAGTGCCAATGAATAATTTAAAAATCAAGGGCAGGAGGAAGTTTAAAAGGGAACAGAGCGGGGCAGCTAGATGGCGCAGTGGTTAAAGCACCGGCCTTGGATTCAGGAGTACCTGAGTTCAAATCCGGCCTCAGACACTTAACACTTACTAGCTATGTGACCCTGGGCAAGTCACTTAACCCCCATTGCCTAAAAAGAAAAAAAAAAGAAAAAAAAAAGGGAACAGAGAAGGGGCAGCTAGGTGGCACAATGGATAAAGCACCGGACCTGGATTCAGGAGTACCTGAGTTCAAATCTGGTCTCAGACACTTGACACTTGCTGGCTCTATGACCCTGGGCAAGTCACTTAACCCCCATTGCCCCACAAAAAAAGAAAGGAAAAAAAGGGAACAGAGACAAGTAGGGAAGGTCAGATTTGAACTCGGGTCCTCCTGAATCCAGGGCCGGTGCTTTATACACTGTGCCACCTAGCTGCCCCCTGAAATATATATTTTAAAAACCACAACTAAGTTTTACATGGTAGAGATTACTCAAGAGGGAATTTTTTTTTCTGCTCATTTTTGCTGAGGGAAATGCTCAAGTTTCCAAATTCATAATAATTTTAAAAAGCAATTTTAAAATGTCCCACAATAGGATATGTTGACCCAAATAATCTCTTAAGTCATGAAAGTATTGAGAGGAGGATGGATGCTATAATTTACTACCTGAGAGTCTGGCTGCTAAGGTCCTTTCAAATTAGAATTCTCTGATCCTGTTTTATCAATTCCATTGTTATTTCATGATCATGAAAAAATTCAATGTTTCTTCTCCCCTCCCTCAAAATATTATTAAGAATAAAATCTGTGCAAAGAGAAAGATAACATGGCATGTTGGATAGAGAGTTGCTTTCATAGTTAGAAAGTCCTACATTCAAGTCATTTTCCTCATTCTAGTCATTTGACCCTGGTCAATTTACAAAATTTCTTGGTTCCCTAGAAAATTCTCTAAAATGGTTTAACTGTACAAAGATAGTCATTAATAAACACTTTTTGAATTGGAAATGGAGTTGGTGCTAGATTTTGGAAGAACCTGAATGCCAGGAAAGGTGTTTGTGCTTTCTTCATTAGGCAGGAGAGATCATATCCTTCAGTCATGATCTAGCTATCTACCATTTGAATCTCCATATGTTTGCATGGGTTGAGTCTGGTTTCTGGAAGAAGCAATAATTTTTTTTAAAAAATAGGAAAAAAAACACTGAGAGAACACAAAATTTCCTCCCCACCTCCCCAAAAGCAGCAGAAAGCATTGCCTTTCTAATCCCTTTGTCATCAGACAACATACTGCTAAAAAATTTAGTTTCCTTGGAAAGATTAACTTTCTTTAACTTTATCTCAATCCTCTTTTATGTTTTTGGCCTGTGTTGTTTTGACCCAAGAATCTCTATTCTATAGCAGTGGCTGCTGACATCCAGGTTGGGATCAGGAAGATGGAAATAGCTCATTCCCCGCCCCAAGCTGTTTTGCTATGGTTGTGTCATTTGAGATCTAAAGGTCACTTTGACAGGGCATTCACTAAACAAGTGGGAAAAGTGAAGAAGTAGAAGAGATATATTTTGAATGGAAAGTTGGTGTTATTTTTTTTAATAAAAAGTTTGAATATGAAGAAATGCTTTGATTCTTAAAATGTCCAAGGTGGAAATAAGTGGAACTAAGGAGGAAACATGTTTAAAAATGGCTTTGGTGAATAATTTTTGTATCTTTATTTTTTGTGCACAAGCAATTTTGATGGACCGAACCACATAAGGTCACCATTTCAATTCTGTCTTTTCATTAGTCATGCTTATCTGCTTGTTTCAAGATAATTTTTGAAAGAGTTGACTGATTTTGAAAAATAAATCATTTTGTTATGAACACTTATCAAAAGTACAACTAGGGAATGGACATGATAATCTCTGAGTTTTCAGCCACCTCTAAATATACAATGATATGATTTTAAGTTAGATTCAAGATAGTGTCAACTATGTTGAAAGAAAATGGAAGATAAAAGAAGTTTTCAAATCAGGGAGATATACACCCACATATATGCATATATCTACATGCATATTTGTACATATATTTATGAATATATGTAATTTAAAAACAAATTATAATTTACTTATAAAAATATAATGAATATGATATATACACACATACCAACAGTCTCGTTGATGAGGGTACTAAAAGGGAAGACACAAAATTTTGTGACAACAGAAGCCTGCATCTTTAAAGTCACCTAATTGACTGAAAGACAGAATAGATCCCTCTGTGTTTATTGTTTCACTATAAATAAGTATTTAATTCTGCAGAGTCAATTAGGTGACAAAGTGGATAGAGTGTTGGGCCTGGAGTCAAGAAGATTCATCTTTGAGAATTCAAATCCAGCTTAGACACTTACTACCTGTGTGGCCCTGGGCAAATCACTCAACCTTGTTTGCCTCAGTTTATTCATCTGCAAAATAATTTGGAGAAGGAAATGGTAAGCCACTCCAATATCTTTGCCAAGAAAACCCCAAATGTGGTCATGAACAATCAGATAAGACTAACCAACAACAGCAATTTTTGGCATATGCATGAGAAATATCTGAATAGAAGAAAGCTTTTCTGTAGTCATGCATATGCCAAAATTATACAATATTTTTGAAAGAGCTAACAATAGAACTTTGTTCCATGATCCTTTAATCATTAAAATAAAGGGATAGGATCAGTAATTTGACCTGTGATTTCATTAGTACTGGAAATTTCTAAAAGAAGAAATTTCTTTGACTAGTGCAGGTTGCACCTTCTCTGTGACTTAGAGTCTTTGAGAGTTGGCTAGAGAAGGGGTATCAAAAGCAAATAGAAGGGGATACCTGTAGCCCACAAACTGACTTAGAAAACAACAAACTAACCTTCTCTATGTTCTATTATATTTTTGTTGATCTTGTTAAACATTTTCTAGTAGCATTTTAATCTGGCTCTATGATACCTCTGGATTAGAGCACTGAGATGTTAAGTGACTTTTCCAGGGTAACAAAGCTAACATGTCAGAAGCTAGACTTAACCCCAAATTTTCCCAGCTTTGAGGATGACTTTCTATTATTTTAAGGGAAGATATTAAAACAAAGATATATGTGCTTGTCAAAAGTGTTTTTTTTTCTATGGTCACCAAAAAGATCTAGCACAAAGTCCAAGGAAAAGACAGATTCCCTAGAAATGATGAGGGACTTTTAATGTTCCTTTTTGTAGGTGGTATGGTGCTGGTTACATAAGCTAAAGAATGTTAGAGAACATTCTAAATAATAAGACCCCTAATCTCATTATTCATTGTCCTCATCACCATCTTCTGCCATATCACGCTTACTAGGAAATAGGTGCTGTGCTAAGTGCTTTATAATTATAAGCCCATCCAATTCTCACAACAACCCTAGGAGATAGATGGTTCTATTATTAGTCCCATTTTACAGATGAGAAAATGGAAGCAAACAGAAGTTAAGTACTTTTTACAGGGTCATACATATAGTGTCTGAAGAGGCACTTGAACTCAGGCCTTCCTGACTCCAGACCCCTGGCATTATCCACTGCCCTGCCTAGCTCCCCAGAATAGCTATTGTTCAAAGTATGTTATCTTCTTGAATGGGTAACTTGTGGTGCTCACCAGGATTTAGGATATGGGATGTAGATCTTAATAGACAATACAAAGGAGCAATGACATGGGCACATGCTTGAGTAGGAATATATTTGACTGGATTGCCTTTGAGGGATTGCAAAGTTATTTTCATGACCCCAGGATACTTCCTGAAACAAATGAAACAATGAAGTACATGGTCAGTGTGAGGAGATTGTATCCCATTGTGCGCAAGTACATATTCAGGAGAAGCAATATAAAGGATGTATGTCATCAAACAAATACATGATAAAAAGTTGGACTGGCCATGTGTCAAGGTATAGACTCTGTGTATGTCTGACTTTCAGAAACGTGTATCATCCACAGACCTTAGCAATAAATATAGGCAAATATCTCCTTTTAGTTGTAGTCTTAGAGAATTCATTTCAATGTGGATTATCATGAGACTCAATTTTCCCTGCAGGTGGCCAGTTACAATTTCATCATTCCAACTGATTCTGTTTCCTTTCTTGAATTTTCTACATGACACCATCCCTACCCCCAGTGGGCTCATTATTCCCATGGGTTTTGACAACTTCCCTCACCTTTCCATATGTCTTTGTATTTACGGTGAAGTGGTGGTGGCCAGACTCCTATGGATTGAGTTGTGCTTACTACCTGTTAAATACAAAGTGGTCTCGGTCGGTCTGTCTGTCTGTCTGTCTGTCTGTCTGTCTGTCTGTCTCTCTCTCTCTCTCTCTCTCTGTGTGTGTGTGTGTGAGGGGGAGCAGAGTTTATTCACTTAGGGTTTGGGTGAATCACAGAATTAGAAAATTTCAGCGTTGGAAGGGAACTCAAGTTCTCTCTCTCCTAATACTGAAGAAAATCCACTATCATTATAAACCTGGGATGGTTATCCAAATTATGGTTGAAAAGTTTCTAATGATATCATAAGAAAATTAGGGGAGCATGGAATATTGTACTCTGTCAGGTTTATGGATAAGGGAAGAATTTATAGTAAAATAAGAGATAGAGAGCATTACAGTATGTAAAATTGATAATTTTGATACATCAAATGAAAAGGGTTTTTGTACATACAAAACCAATGTGGGTAAGATGAAACGGAAAGTAAAAAACTGGGGAAAATATTTTATATCAAATTTCTCTGATAAAGGGCTCATTTTAAAAATTTATAGGGAACTGAGTCAAATTTATAATACACGTCATTCCCCAACTGATAAATAGTCAAAGGATATGAACAGGCAGTTTCTAGAAGAAATCAAAGCTCTCTGTAGTCACATAAAATGCTCTGAATCACCATTTATTAGAGAAACATAAATTAAAACAACACTAGGATACCAATACACCCATCAGATTGTCTAACATGACACAAAAGGAAAATGACAGAGCTTGGAGGTGATATAGAAAAAATAGGAATCCTAAGGCATTGTTGACAGAATTGTGGAATACCTGCAAACTGATCCAACCGTTCTGGAGAGAAATTTGGAACTATGTCTAAAGGGTTATGAAACTGTACAAATTCTTTGACCCAGCAATACTACTGCCAGGTCTGTATGCCAAAGAGATCAAATGGAAACAGACCTACATGTACAAAATTATTTATAGCTGGTCTTTTTTGTCATGTCAAAGAATTAGAAATTGAGGGTATGCCCATCAACTAGGGAATGGATGATCAAGTTGTGGTATATGAATGTAATAGAATACTATTGTGCTGTAAGAAATGATGAACTGGATGCTTTCAGAAAAACTTGGAAAGACTTACATGAATTGATGCAAAGTGAAGTGAGCAGAACTAGGGGAATGTTATACACAGTAACAACAGCATTGTGTGATGATTAACTATCAATGACTTGGCTATTCTCAGTAGTACAATGATCCAAAACATTTCTGAAGGACTCATGATAAAAAATGCTGTCCAAGTTCAGAGAAAGAACTGATGGAGTCTGAATGCAGATTCAAGCATAGTATATTTTTTAACTTTCTATATTATTCTTGGTTTTTTTGTCTGTGATTTTAAAAAAATGGCTAATATCAAATGTATTGAATGATTGCTCATGTATAATTTATATACAATTGCTTGCCTTCTCAAGGAGAGAAAGGGGTAAGGAGGAAGAGAGGGAACATAGAACTTAAGATGTAAAAAAAAAATCAAATGTTAAGAACTTTTGTTTCCATGTAATTGATAAAAAAAGAATTAAATTTTAAAAGTTTTTTTTTAAGAAAAGTTTCCAATGAGGAGAAACCCACTATATCCTGAGGTGATAAAACACAACACAACACAACACAACACGATACAATACAATACAATACAAGCCTACTTTTTGGTCTACTCTTTCGACAGCTCCAATTATTATGTTTTCCCCCCTGCCTTATAGCAAGCTTATGTTAGCCTCTTTGCACTTTCAAACTATTGCAGTAGGTTCTATCCTCTGGGACCAACAAACAAAGTTCCAGTCCATCTTCTATATGACATCCCCACAAATATTTAAACATAGCCATTATGTCATAAGATTTTAGAATACAGATTCAGAGCTGAGTTGGAGGAGAACTTAGTTGAATCATTGAGTCAAACCACCTCATTTTGGAGTCAAGGGAATTGAGACCCAGTGAGGTAATAGAACTAAGTGTCTAGGATGAGGTTTGAACTCAGGGCTTCCTAAATCTACATTGGATACTCTATCTGCTAACCCATGCTGTCTCTTCAAGTGTGACACCCAAAGGTGAACACAATATTTCCAATATTGTCTGACCAGGACAGAGTACAAACAGACCCATTTTCTCCTTGTTCATGGAAATTACAGGTCTCTCTGCAGTCCTAAGATTACATTAGCTTTTTGAGCTGCCACATAATATTGCCTTATACTTAGCTAACAGTCTGCTAAAACCCACAGATCTTTTTTTTAAGACAAACTTCAGTTTATATTAGGGATACTCTTTAAATTCATTTTTCTTCTTTTTCTTTTCCTTATAGATTTCAACAAACCATGGTGTCCATGCAGCAGGATTTTTTATGGCATTTCTAGTCTCAGTAGTACTCACCTGTGTCATGTTTTTATTTATGTCTCAGTCCCGATGTTTCAAATGGAACATCTGTAATAAAAACAGGGTAAGTAATCACATGAGTTTCCCTATATTGTTGATACTATTCATGTTAGCTCTAAAATATGCTGGTATATGTTGTGGATTAGGTTGAACCTATAGTTGTATAACAAATGATCATAACCAAGGCCATAGAATGTTACAATCACAGAGGTAGAAGGGAACTTAGAGAGATCATTTAGTACAACTCACAATACAAGCATTCATCCTCTTGACGGTGTCAGTTCCCAGAAGGTAAGTCATCCTTCACACATGCTTTGCTCTGGCTTCCCAAATGTCCTATACATGCTCCTGTCTCTGGGTCTTTGTTCATGCTGTTCATGAATCTGGAATGTTATTTATCTTATTTCTTGCCCTCTCTTCCTATTTAATTCTCCTTTGTCTTTTAAATTCTATTTTGAATGTCACTATAAAGCTTTCCTTGATCCTTCCTTTTCCCCACAGAGTAACGACTTTTATCCTCAGACCTCACATATCATGCTCTTTTGTACTTCTCTACTGAACTTTTCTTGTATTTTTGTGTATTGTGGCCAGCTGTGCTTTTATTATATATCTCTCTTACTCTGTCAGCTCCATGGGACAAGGGCTATGATTTATGTATATTTTGTGTCTCCCAAAGTACCTATATCAACATTCTACACAGAATAAGTGCTTAATAAGTGATCATTGAATGAATCCAGTCTATATTTTAATACTTCTAGGGAATTCATTCCACGAGGCAGCCTGTTCCATTACTGACAAGTTCCTACCATTTGGAAGTTATTCCTTTATGTGAAGCTAAAATGAGTTGTCCTAAAATACAGTCAATTCTTTGTTATTGGTAGAGATTGAAGTAGAGATCATTGTATGTGATGAATAATGCACGAGCAATCTCAGAAATCTTTTACTAAGCTTCCATTTCTTATTGTCATTGAACAATGTATTATGCAAAAGATAGACATTGTTCCTATACAGGTACATATAATCTACAAATTAAAAAAAAAAAGTTTTATGGTTGAATATATAAGGCATGAAGAACACATTGAGAGATAAATATTGGTTTTTATTAAAATTGTACTGAATTCTGATAAGGAAAAATGACACCATATATTTGTATAAACACTTAGTTTATAACGTACTTTAGGATCATAAATTTAGAGATACAATAGTCCAACCCCTTCATTTTACAGCCGAGGAAAGTGAGGCCACAAGAGCAGAAGAGACTTGTCTAAGACTACATATTTTAGTAAGTCCCCATTTAGGACTTGAAACAAAGTCTCCATCTCTAAATCAAGGGTTTTCTCCTGTGAGGTAAATAAGGGAAGTGACATTAAAACTCATTCATGGCACAAAAATATTACTTTCATTAAAATTTACCATGTCCTTACCTTAACCAAATCACTTAATCATAAGCCTCATGTACACAGAAACCATAATTTTATGTCAGTTATCCCTATGGTCCCTGGCATAGGATCTTGTATATAGTAAATGGTCAGTAAATGAGAATGAAGGAAAGAGGTATTAATTCCTCTAATTATTCTGAAAGATTTTTAAAAGGAATTTTGGATTTCAGAATTTGGTGTATTTGAATGACAAAAGCAACATGACTTGATGGCTTGAGGGGAGAAGAAAAATGTGAGAAAGAACCAGATAGAAAAGGTCCATGATCAGATGAAGAGGACAAGGAGTCAATTTCCATTTGGGTACAGAAGCTCAAGTAGCAGATGTTGTGCCTTGCTTGGAGAAAGAAACACATGAATTGGAGATCTGATTGAATCACAGAATGAATAAGCTGGAAGGGACCTTAGGATATGGACTTGAGATGTTGGCCCTGAGGGGTATTAGAAATCTTTCAATTCAACACCCTTAATTAATTCCTAGCTGTGTGACCATAGGAAGGAAGGAAGAGAGAAAGGAAAGAGGGAAGAAAAGAAGGAAGAAAAGGAAGGAAGGGAGGGAGGGAGGAAGGAAGGAGGGGAGAGAGGAACGGAGGGTGGGGAGAGAGGAATGAATGAAGTGGAAAAGGAAGGAAGGAAAAATGGAGGGAGGAAGGAAAGAATGAAGGAAGAGAGGAGGAAAGGAAGGAATAAAAGAAGGGAGGAGGGGAAAGAAGGAAGGGAATGAGGGAGAAAAGTAGAAATGAAACAAGCATCATTTATTAAGTACATACTATGTACCAGACACTGTGCTAATCACTGTACAAATATTATCTCATTTATCTTCTCAATAACTCTGGGAGGTCAGTGCTATTATTATGCCCATTTTACAGTTGAGAAAACTGAGGAAGACAGAGGGCTGACTTGCCAGGGTCACAAATCTAGCAAGTGTCTGAGGCCAGATTTAATTCAGGTCTTCCTGACTCTGCCTGACTGGTCCAAGGTCTATCCACTGCACCATTTATCTGCCTACATAGGCAAGTCACTTATTTTTTTTTTGGACCCTAAGTTTTCTTCTTTGCAAAATGAGGATAATAAAACTGTAGCATTTAAATATTGTAGTTTTAGAGCTGAGTAGAATCCAAGTTTCCTGACTCCCAATTCCAGACAATTGCCACTACACAATGGACAGACAGCCATGTGTGTTGATGGAGAAAGCAATAGGTGGAGTAAATAGGTCCCAATTCTTTCGTTAACTAGCTAAATGACTCTGAGCCTCTTTTTCCTCATCTAGATTGGACCTGGTGACCTCTAGTGTCCCCTTCAGACTTAATATTATAATATTCTAATGGATACCATATAGAGTGAGATCTATACCATGTTAATTAGACATCCAAATGCTCATGATCTTTGTGAGGGACAGCTTATCTATGTAGCAAAATGCCTTGAATTTCTGATGGTAACTACTTGCCTTTCTGGAATTTTGTGCTTGTGTGTATGTACTTGATTTTTCTTGTTTTGTTTTTAAACATTAGAATTAGGTCAAGAAGCTATGTATGTATGTGTGTGTCAGTGTGTGTGTGTGTGTGTATTTGAAGTTAGTCATCTTAGACAGTAATTTTCTCTGATATATAGCAATGTGCCTGGTAGAAGACACTTGCTTCAGAATGGTCTGAATCATAATAATGATAATAATACCAATAACAAACCTGTGTGATTTTAAGATTTGCAAAGCATTTTACAACATTGATCCTCAAATCCTGTGAAGTAGGTACTATTATTATCCCCATTAAATATCTTGCCCAGGGTCACACTGTTGGCAGGCATCTAACAAAGGATTCAAACTCATGTATTCCTGACCAGCACTCTATCCTACCATCTAGTTACCCTGGTGACTGTCCTATGATAGTGAATCAAAAAGGAAATATATTGAACCAAATCCCAAGTCATTCATTCAAATAAAGTTTTTACTCTGTATTTCATGGGATTTCAGGGGTCAAGGTTCCCTTCAAAATCATATTTTCCAGGGGATTTTATCCTTGGGGGGTCATGGGCCCCTTTGGAAGTCTTGTGAAGTATATGGACCTCTTCTCAGAATATTTTAAAAGGAAATGGTCAGTTTCAATTATTGAAAATAAAGATGTACTTTTTCTCATCCAAGTTTGTGCCCTCCTGCAAAATCTACCAACAGGCCCTTTGGAGTCCATGGACCCCAGATAAAAACATTCAGATAAAGTCCAAAGCATTTATTTAATGGCTGAAGAAACTGAAGTTTGTCCAAAGCCACATAGCTCCTTATTAACAGTGTTGAATACATGTTCCTTCAATTCTGTTTCATACCCTTTTCCCACAATATTCCACCTACTTTTATTAACAATTTCCTTTTACTGTAACAAAACTGAAGAAACATGGAATGGTATATGAATAGCCCATCTCCCTTTCCAGTTAGGAATCCTTATCTACCCCATCTCCCATGCATAAGTCATCATTTACCACCTGCTTCCACCTGCTTTCACTTTTGTCCTTTAGTTTATTGCTTTTAACATTCATGTGCCTCATTAATGGATGATAGTTGGCAAGAAATCAGGCAGAATCTATGACAAGAGTTAATTCTGTGTCTTAGAAGGAGATCACAGGCTTGGCAAGGTAATCAGCAATGTGTTAATTTGATTCCAACTTTGAAGATCTTTGAACATTTTGCCTTGAAAATTCATGGTAACTTTTAATCTTAGATTCAAATTATTTTCCTCTCGGTAGTTTTGCTTTCTTTTTTCATAATAATAACTTACGAAATACAGAGAACACATAGTTTGATTGGCCTCACCTACCTTTGCAAAGCTTACTCTGAATACTGTATAGGGAATCATGACTGACATTCCATTAAAGTGAGAGCTTTTCCCTCTGTGTAGCATGAAACAGGATTGAAAAATGGGGCCCATTGTCTTGGTAGTGTAGCTTTACGCACCCAAATTGAAAGGGCCTCAAGAAACATGGATGAAAGGATAGAGGTATATTATTATGTGTGTAGGTGACACAAAGTTAGCAGGTAACTTACATGTTAGATAACAGTCAGGCTCCCAAAATACCCTGACATGTTAGACTGGTATTCTCTATCTAATCAAATGAAATTTAACCTGAATAAGTTTAAAGTCTTACATTTCAGTTAAAAGTCAACCACATAGGAGGCAGATAGGTGGTGTAGTGGATAAAGCACTGGCCCTGGATTCAGGAAGACCTAAATTCAAATCCAGCCTCAGAAACTTGACACTTACTAGCTGAGTGACCCTGGGCAAGTCATTTAATCCCTCATTGCCCCACCAAAAAAAAGTCAACCACATAAATAGAGAATAAAGGTTTTGTTGTCCAGTTGTTCACCTGTGTCCAACTCTTTGTGACCCCATGGACCATATAGCATGCCAGTATTGTCCATCGGGTCTTCTTGGTAAAGGTCCTGGAATGGTTTGCCATTTCCTTCTTTAGTGGATTAAGACAAACACAGGTTACCTGACTTGCCCAGGGTCACACAGCTAGTAAGTATATGAGGCTGCATTTGAACTTAGATCTTTCTGACTCCATTCTATCTGCTGAGACACTTTGGTGCCCCCAAACAGTGATTCCTGTGGAAAAGATCTAAAGATTTTAGTGGACTGTAAGATTCATGAGTCAAAAGCGTGATATAACTGCCCCAAATGCTAATATAATCGTAGACTATGGCACAGTTTTCAGAATAATGGAGATTATAATTCTGTCCTTTTTCCCATCCTGGCCAGACCGCAATCAGAATATTTTATTCAGTTGTAGATAACAAATTTTAGGAAGGTCATTGACAATCCAGAGTGCATCCATAAGAGGGTGAAAAGGGTTGTGAGAAGACTGGAAAGCATGATATATGGCAGAAGGGGGAGGAGTTGAATAAACTAGCTAAATTTATATTGTAGAAGAACAGACCTAGGGAGGAACATGATAGCTTTCTTCAAATATTAGAGAGGTTGTCATGTAGAAACATATTAGAATGGGTTTGATGGATCACTGAAAAAAGAGCTAGAAATAGTAGGTAGAAGCTTTAGATGCAGATGTTGACTTAATATAAGAAATATCTTCTTAACCATTACAACCGCCCTAGTGTCTAAGAGGAATTAGTGAACTCCCCATAGCTGAAGAAGGTCAAGTGGAGGGAGGATGACCACTGGCTGGGAATGTTTCAGCAGAAGTACCTTTTAGGTAAGGGTTGTACTGCTTACCCTGGGTTCATTAAAATTCGAAGCTCTATCTCTTTTATCTTTTCTAGTCTTACCATTTCCTAGATGGCAACATAACTCAGATTTTCTAAAATTCCTCTGTAGGTCCAGCCGGGCCCCCATCAAGAAAGCAAGGTGGAGTACTCACAGTTCAATTCAGTGGATGGTGTGAGTGAAGAATTCGCCATAAGTGACCAAATCATTGACATACTGTCATCTGAAGATCCAGGGACCATGGCCCAAGCCTTAGAAGAGTAAGAAACCATATTGTATCTTTGTCCTCCAAGTTTTTTCCTTAACTCTGCTTCTACTAACATTGAGAAAATATACTTTCTTTCTAAACCCCTGTTAGATGTATTGAAGCATGCAATCAGAACAATTTTATCATTTTTGTCCACAACACTTTTGGATTATTCTAAGTTGTAGAATTTTGTAACCTCCAGCCAAAATCTACACTGCATCTTCTCCCTCTTGGTCCTTCTTATTTTGAACCTGAAAATTCAGCCTTAATTTGGAATCAGGAAACTAGGTCTACTCTTAATTCTGTCACTCCTCATTATGACCCTGGGCAACTTACTTTCCCAGAGGTAAGATGTGATTTGTGAAGAGGCAGCATGGTATGGTTAGAAAGGGCATTAATCATCTGGCCAGAAAGTCTAAGTTCAAATCTCAGTGTCAGGACCTGATAGCTATTTGACCTGGAGCAAGCCATGTAGCTTTTTTGTGCCTCAGTTTCCTCATCAATAAAATGGAAACAATCCCTGCCCTTCATATTTTTAAAAATTTGTTGTGAAGATCAAATAAGATAATGATTGTTAAAGCACATTATGATGATAAAGAGATACATAAATGTAGTTGATTCTTATGATATAATCAGAAGAATTGAATAAATAGTGAAAAGAGGAGAGTTTTGTTGAGAAAATGGGAATTCAGCTAAAACCAGCAAATAGAAATGCTATCTGGTGATTTGCAAATAGAAATCAGAATTCAAACTGGATGTGAAAGCAACTAGACTTTCCTAAGTAAGGAAATCCTAATTTCCCCTGAGATAACTGGTGTTTTATACCTGACTCAGAATGTGTTGTGACTGAATAGTCACTACAAATAGAAGCACTGTTAGGGTTCCTGTAAAAGTTGTGTATGACTTTGACCAGACAAAGACATGGGAATGAGTTAATGTTAATTCATGTCTGCGTTGGAGTAAATTGGTTTTCTTTTTTCCCCCCATTAATCATTCTGGACTCATCCATCTGTATGCCTTCAAGTTAGCTTAATGTTCAAATCTGAATGCAGAGAGTAAAAAATACTGTTTTGGTATACAGGGCCCCAAATGAAAACATTAATGAAGGAGGTGGAGATTGAGCACAAGGCCCCTGGTGAAGGTTAGGCTGACTACTAATAGTGTCAGAAGATACTTTCTGATAATAACAGATGTATTAAGTGACTAAAGGACATCTTTTCTTGAAAGTAGGGAAACAATTTGGAATATGGGATTTCAGGGTCACCTTGCAAGACAATTTACGGGTAGGAGAGTACCCTATAGACATGTGAACAGGATAATTGGCTTAATGTACCACTTTCTGATTTTAAAACTGCTCCATCATTGAATCTTAACTCTCAACTCTTCAATTCTGGCTGACATTTAATAACTATGTGATATCAGGCAAATCACTTTATTTCTTTGTACCTCAGTTTCCTCATTTGTAAAGTAAGGAAGTTAAACCAGATGGCATGAGAGGTCCTTTCACCTTTAAATCTGATACAATGGTTCTATGATCATGTGGTCTTCCCTCTCTCTGACCTTTTTAAAATGGACAACAGTAATGGACTTGAGTAAGTACTCATTGGCTAAGAACTAGCCTGTCTAAATTAAACAATGATTTTTTTTTCCAAATCTCAGCAAATCAAAAAAGCGTGGACTAAAATATAAAAAGGTTTGTGATTGTTGTTGATGAGAGGAATACCCACACAAAATATTGACACAGCTGCCTTTTGGACTTGGAGTCACAGAATCAGAGCAATCATGATTTGGACGATGCCTCTTAGCAGTTGGACAGCCCACACATGACAGGGGGTTGGAAGACTTTGGTTCATACCTCGCTTCCAGCTGCAGTTTCTTTGTCTGCAAATAAGGGATGATAAGACTTGCACTCCTTTCTTTATAGAATGGCTGAGGAAAGTGCCCCCAGAGCACTAAATAAATATTTGATTTGATATTTTGAAGGATCTCTGATCTCAACCGTGTGGGTTCTCTTTGTCAGTATAGATCACAAATTATTTTGGCTTTCTCCACCTGAGTAAGACTTATCAACATTTTTTATCTAATACTTTTTTCTATATAGCTCACCAAGGAGGATAGTGAATAGAGTATCAGATTTAAAGTCAGGGGAAAATAAATTTGAATCCTACCTGAGACACTTAAGACCTGTATGACCCTGGGTAAGTCATTTATTGTTATGAGTCTCAGTTTCCTCATCTGTGAGATAGAAGTACTAATGGGACTTAGCTGACTAGGCCGTTGTGAGGATCAAATAAGGTAATCTATATAAAGTGCTTCACAAAATTTTCAAACTTAAGTATTGTATGTATGCATACATACATGTGTGCATGTGTGTGTACATGTGCACATACACGTATATGTACACATGTGTATGTGTGTAATCTACTTTTAGAAGATTCATCCAATGCACTGGAGGTATTCCTCCAACCTATTTAATATTTTTTAAAGACAGAGTATTAATTCTATCTCACTATTGCTTCATTTCCTTTTCTAGACATTTGCATTCTTGATAAAGTCTTGAATGTTGCTTTTTCTCTATCTAGATCTAGATCTATAAAACTTGTGATTTTAATTCCTTTGATATCGTGGCAATCTGTGATTTACAAGGACATAATATAACTAGGAGAACATTGATGCTAATGGTAAATGCTTTGACAGCGATTGGCAGCTTTGGGTCACTGAAAGAGCTATAAAACTATCCAAATGTACATAAAACTACAACTGGTTCCTATTCGACTTTATATCATAGTCTCGGCAATATGGATTCTCTATTGACTTGTTTTTTTGTTTTGTTTTGTTTTCTGGGGGTAGGGATTGCTAGACTCTTCTCTCTTATGCCTGTGCATGAATATCAATGAAGTAGCCCCCTGGTTTCCTAGGGCCTGGGTCGTGCATTTGGTACAATGTCATCTTCAAACCAGAACAGCTGGAGAACCTTTGCAATATTAGGGAATCCTTTGTTTTTAGCACAATAGCCATCATGACAGCAGTGACTACTTTTGCCAGATAGACATCTTTTCTTTTGCTTTGTTTTTGTCTTGTGTAATATCGGTAGTTGGTGAATTCTCAAGTACATTATGTCTCCTCATCAGCATAAGCATTTTCCTCATATAGAAGTCCCTATACTGATGATAGTAACTCACTTATGTAGTACTTTTTTGTTCCAGTATTTTATTATTTTCCAGTTACCTATAAGGATAATTTTCAACATTTGTTTTCATAGGATTTTTAGTTCCAAATTTTTCTCCCACCCTCCCTTCCTGGCCTCCTCCCCAGGACAGAGAGCAATCTAATATAGGTTATATATGTGCAATCACATTAAACATTTCTGCATTATATGCTACTTTATGGCTATAAAATTCCTTATGTGTAAAGACAACTGAATCCTCACAACAATCTTGTGTCATCCTTAATAGAAGTGTTTTTATTCCCATTTCAGAGTTGAGGAAACTGATGCAGAAAGAAAAGTAATTTCCTTAATTTTATGTAGCAAGGCAGAACTATGAATTCAAGCCCAACTATTTTGATCTCAGTTTCTTTAACTTTTCTACTTCAAGACCAAAAAAAAATAGATCTCTGTTTTGATCTGCTGGAAAGAGAATAAGAAGTTTGCCTCCAATTCTACATTATTGGAAATTATCAACAGGAACTAGAACAGGCAGGTTTGGGTGTATGAATGTAATAAAAATACTGGATTAAAAAAAATGTCCTCACACATTGCACAACTATCTCTGAAGAGTTTTTCTGTTTTCCGCCTCCTTCTTAAGTCGTATTTTTTTTAATTGCCTCAGTGATCCAGAAGTATAGCTCCATCAGTCATTTGGAAATCTTAACATAATGATCTTAGGTCTCTGAGTATTTGAGATATGAGAATTTCTTTGAAATCTTAAACTCTTAATTAACTGTGATTTTCCAGTTTTTCATTTCTTGTAATGCTCACTAGCTACAAGAGGTAAAATACCATTCAGAATACAAATGATTTAATGTGACAGAAAAATTTGAATCAGCTGTCAGCCACTAAAAGTACACTTTCTTATAAAGAATAATTCACCCCAATTGTAAAATCCAATCCTGGTCTTTTGCTTATGTGTTTCATGATGAAATAGCTTTTGTTACCTTAGGTAAGCATTGTAAGAATGAGTACTCTGACTTTTGTCTTTTTATCCCTAATCTCTGGCCCATAAGATGAACTTAATAAATGCTATCTGGTTTTGATTGGTGATATATTCTAAATGTTTTTTTTTTAATTTAGAATTTTATTTTCCCAAATTACATGCAAATACAAATTTTGACATCAATTTTTAAAAATGCTGTGCTCCAAATTCTTTACCTCCCTCCCTCCCCCCAAGAACTCAAGCAATTCAATATAAGCTATACATAAGCAGTCATTAAAAACATTTCCACATTAGGCATTTTGTGAAAGAAACTATATGAAAACAAAACTTCAGATAAAGGAACTAACAAAAAAATATGCTTCAATCTGTATTCAGACAACATCAGTTATCTCTCTGTAGATGGACTGCATTTTCCCTAAGACCTTCAGAGTTGTCTTGGATCATTGCATTGCTGAAAATAACCAAGTCATTCACAGCAGATTATCTTATAGTATTGCTGTTATTTTATATACAGTACATTTCACTTTTCATCAGCTCATGTAGGTCTTTCCAGGTTTTTATGATAGCATCCTGCTCATTAATTTTTTTAATAGTAAACTACATTTATATAGTACTTTAAAGAGAGATTTCCTTACAATAAACCCATGAGGTTAATTCTTGCAACAATGGTAATAGATAACATTTATATAGGTCCTTATACTTGACAAAGAATTTTCTTCACAATAGCCCAGCAAAGTAAGTACCATATGTTTTGTCATCATCATCATCAATCATCTTCACTCAGACCTCATCATCATCCATCCATCCTCATCTCCATCATCAATCCATCCTCATCTTCATCGATTAATCCTCCTCCTCATCAATCAATTCTCATCTTCATCCAGTCATTATCAATCATCATCTTAGAGAATGCTTGCCTCTGCTTCAAATTTTTTTCAGTTACTATTGTTAACTTTCCCTCCATCCTATTCCCTCCCCCATGATATTTGCTTTATTTTCTATCATCTTGCACCCTATCCCTCCTCAAAAGTGTTTTGCTTCTGACTGCCCCCTCTCCCAATCTGCCCTCCCTTGTTTCACCCCTCCCTCCTTATCCCCTTCCCCTCCCACTTTCCTGCAGGATTAGATTGCTTCACCCAATTGAGTGTGTATGTTACTCCCTCCTTGAATGAACTCTGATGAGAGTCAGGTCTTTGAGCCAATTCTGATGAGTGTAAGGCTCATTCCCTGCCCTACCCCCCCCCCCATCTCTCCCCCCTGACTCCATAAGCCCTTTCATCTGGGATTTCACCCCATTCTACCTCTCCCCTCCCCACCCAATGCAATCCTCTCACTCCTCAATTTTATCCTAAAGATTTCATCATGGGGTAGCTGGGTTACACAGTGAACAAAGCACCTACCCTTGACCCAGAAGGACCTAAGCCCAAATCTGGCCTCAGACACAAGACACTTACCCACTGCACAACCCCAGGTATGCCACCCAACCCCAAACTCTCCACAAAAATAGTAATAAACAAAAAATAAATGCTTTACAGATATCATCCCTTCATAATCAATTCTTACCTGTGCCCTCTGTACAAATGTATTCCTTTCATCTGCCCTAATACTGAGAAAGTTCTTATGAGTTGGATGTATCATCTTCCCATGTAGGAGTGTAAACAGTTTAACCTTGTAACATCCTTCTTGTCTTTTTCCTGTTTACCTTTTTATGCTTCCCCAGGGTTTTGTATTTAAAAGTAAAATTTTCTCTTGAGTTCAGGTCTTTTCATCACAAATACCTTAAAGTCCCTTTTTTCATTGAAATACCATTTGTTCTCCTGAAAAATTATACCCAGTTTTGCTGGGTAGGTGATTCTTGGTTGTAATCCCAATTCTTTTGCCCTCCAGAATATCATATTACATGCCCATGGATCTGTGTTGGTGTGAATATGGGATTGGGTTCCACTCTTGTCCTGGCATAGCAGACCCCTCCTGCCAACCTTCTAAGCTGTATTTGGCTGGAAAATAATCTCTCCCCATCATTTTGTGAGTTCTGCTGCTCCAGAAATTGTCTTATGGCATTATTTGAAGGGATTTGGGGCAGATCTCTGAGGAGTCACTGCCTGTCCTCTGCCATCTTGGCTCTGGTGATATAATTTTCTTTTTTAATAAAAGTATTTTATTATTTTCCAGTTGCATGTAGGGATAGTTTTCAACATTTGTATTCATAGGATTTTAGTTCTAAATTTTTCTCCTGTCCCCCCTTCCCTCCCTCCTCCGCAAGACAGAAAGCAATCTGATATAAGTTATATATGTGTAATCACATTAAATGTATTTCTTCATTAGTCATATTGTGAAAGAAGAATCAGAGCACAAGGGAAAAACCTCAAAAAAGAAGGAAAATAACTAAAAACAGAAAGAGGATTGTTCAATCTGCATTCTTAATCCACAGTTGTTTGGGGATTTTTTGGTTTTGGTTTTCATTTTTTTTTCTAGATGTTGAGAACATTTTCTGTCATTAGTTCTTTGAAATTGTTTTGGATCATTTTGCTGCTGAGAAGAGCCAAGTCTATTACCATTGTTCATCCCACAATGTTGCTGTTTACTGTGTACAATGTTCTCCTGCTTCTGTTCCTCTCAGTCAGTATCAGTTCCTGTAAGTCCTTCCAGTTTTCTCTGAAATCCGCCTCATCATCATTTCTTACAGCACAGTAGTATTCCATTATATTCATATACCACAACTTGTTTAGTCATTCCCCAATTGATGGGCATTCCCTCGATTTCCAATTCTTTGCCACCACAAAGAGAGCTGCTATAAATACTTTTGTACATGTGGGTCCTTTTCCCTCTTCTATGATCTCTTTGGGATGGTCATACACTTTTTAAAGAGAATACTCTCTCTATTTTTTCCCTTGATCTTTTGTTGTTGAGGCATTTCAATCATGTCCAACTCTTCATGATCCCATTTGGCGTATTCTTGACAAAGATACTGGAGTGGTTTGCCATTTTCTTCCTTAGTTTATTTTAGAGATGAGGAAACTGAGGCAAACAGGGTGAAGTGACTTGGACAGGGTCACATAGCTAGTAAGTGTCTGAGTCTGGATTTGAACTCATGATGCTGTAGCCCTGCACTCTATCTATTGTGCCACCTTACTGCCCTTTCCCCAATTTCTATTAAGTTTTTTGAGAGTACTATGGAAACAACATTAGACTAGGATTCAAGAGATTTGGGTGACAGTATGGTCCATTGCAGAGAACATTAAAATGAAAGGAGACATGTTCATGTCCCTGCTCCTTTTTAAGACAAGCTAACATATCTCCGGGAGATTGTGTTCTGCTGAAGGTCAGACAGCTAGGAATATGAGCATAAAATTGAAGGAAACAAAACTCACGCAAACAAAAGGAAACACTAAGTCTCCTTTGGCCACAGCAGCCATATTCAGGAACACATAATATTGTATTCCTAAGCTCATTGTTATATTCTAACCAAGGTTTCCTTTCTACCAATTAACAGTTTCTAAGCTCTAGAGAGAAGTGTTGTATAGAAGAAATATGGCACCAGGCTTACAGTTATTTTTGTGGGAGCTCCTGATGGTGTTTTTTGTTTTGGGGGGTTGCCTTTAAAGTTTGTTAGATCAGCTATAGACTAAATAAAAAGTCTAAGATGAAGTTAGGCAAGAGTAATTTTGTGGCAATGGAGGGCTGTCACATTGAAGGACTGCTTGGCTATGTTTGTTGCTTATCTCATACATTAGGCATCTTAGAGTATTGAATAAGTGAAGCCTGGATAGGGAAACAAAACCACCCATCTTTATCCCCAGCATTGGCAATGGGAGTGGATTCATGCAAAGACTAGTTCATAGAAGCATGAGGTTGGCTTGGGCAATTTCACCCATCAATACCTAGTTCCTTGCCATATATGCTCATTGGATTTTAACCTGCTTCTTCAAGTAGGTTTCAAAAGGAAGGACTGGCTGTGCTACAAGACTCTGGTAGGCTCATACATTGAAAGTTGGGGGGCAGCTAGGTGGCGCAGTGGATAGAGTACTGGTCCTGGAGTCAGGAGGACCCGAGTTCAAATACATCCTCAGACACTTAACACTTACTAGCTGTGTGACCCTGGGCAAGTCACTTAACCCCAATTGCCTCACTAAAAAAAAAAAAAAAGTTGGAAGGGATCTTAGAAGCCATCAGTCTCAGCCCCTTCACTTTATAGAAGCAGAAACTGAGACTCAGAGGGGGTGAAGTGAGTTGTATAAGTTCACATATCTAGTTCATTTAAATTTAATAAGCATTTATCAAGCCTCTACTATGTGTAAGACATTATGATAGGGCTAGGAAAACACAAACGAAAAATCCCCTACCCTCAACGAACTTATGGTCTGCTTGACAACGAGAGGTGGAGGATATAAAATTTGTACAAATCAGAATGATATGAAGAACATCAGAATGTGATGGAGGCAAAGAACAGACACAGTATACTAGGAAGACTTGAAAAAAGAGAAAATGCATTCAGCTGGGACTTGGAGGTGGGATGTCCATTCATCCTTCCCTTCAGGGAAGCCCTCATGGGTGAAGATGCTATATATCAGCAGTAATGTCATTCAATGGAAGTTACTAATTTGTTTCTCTGATCCAAAGCTGCTTCATGCCAGTTTGGACAGTATGTTTCCTCAGAGTCTTCCACTGCTGGATAAGAGGATTATTGAAGATAAAGGTCTCAGTAGGGTAGTGGAATGAGATCTAGATTGAGATTTGGCAGGTGTGGGTTTAAGGTCTAGCTTTGCAAGTAATCAACTGGGTCACCTGGGAAAAGTCACTGCAAAGCTCTGACCTTGAGGTTCCTAATTTGTAAGAGAGTGGGCTTTATGTAATCTCTAAGGTACCCTCCTACCTTGAAATGCATGGTCTTTCTTCTAAAATTCTTAGTGTCGTCAAATTTATAGTTTCTGGTAATAATAATATAACAACAACTCATACTTCTATAGCACTTTACTGTTCACAAAGTATTTTTTTACTACAACTCTAGGAAATGTTGATTATTTTATTCTTGACACATTGCAAATGAAGAAGCTGAAAATGAAGTGACTTTCCTTGAGTTACATTGATAGTTGAGTATATGACCCCAATTCTTCTGGATGCAGGATGGGAATTCTTTCTGGAACATTCCCTTTATCCTTCACATGACTCTGAAAAACTAAACAGTGGCCTCTCTTCTTTGTCATCAACTTTTACAGCTTTTATTCCTTGGTGTGGGTGCACTGATCTTGTTTCAGATTCTTTTACCACCCAATAAAACCCCTGTTTGTGACCATAGCTAAATAAAAATGTCCAATAAACCATGAACATTGGATGGATGTTAATATGTCAAGAAGTCTTTGGAGTCATATTACTCCTGAGATACTGGGGTGGGGAAGCAGCTTTGATGGTTTATTTTATTATACATATAGAAATGACTGAATTCTTTGTCCAGCTCTAGCCACCACAATCTTCCCCATTCTTAGCTTATAAATTGTCTCCCTTGCTTTTTAAGGGTCAAGCTCCTGATGGTAAGTGTGATATGTATGTGCCACGCAGCTAGGATGTCTGCCTATTGCGTATGCCAATCTTGCTATTTTAGGATCATTTATGTAATTCAGATTATGCTTAGAGTGATGTTTATCCCAAAGACGCCAGTTTGATCAGATCTACTCAAACTGGGAGGCAATGTGAGACAGAGCAAAGTACTACTATGCTGGAGTCAGGATTCCTGGGTTCCCATTATAGCTCTGCCACTAACTACTCATAGCATTTGTGGCACATTCCTCTGTGTACCTCAATTTCCTCATCTTTTTTGTTTCCCCAGCTTTCCTTTTTTTCCTAGGTTTTGGTTAGCTCTGAAAATAACAAAATCTAGGGGCATAGCATGTTAGAGCTGAAAGAGACCTTAGAACATAGAATAATCTTAACCATCACCATTTCTGCAGTACACCAAAGTTTACAAAGTGCTTTTCTCATTATAGTCCATGAGGTTGGCAATACAACCATCAAGAGAAAGGAAAATGAAATTCAGCGGAGTAGACTATCTTTCCAGTGTTTACACATTTGGTAAGAGTCAGATCACAGAGAATGTCAGATATCATGGAAACTATGATATCAGGGAAGAACGATGAAGAAGATTTGGTTAAACTGTCCCATTTCATAGATAAGAAAGCTGAGGCCCAAAGAAGGGAAATGATGCATCTACCCTCATGTGTCCAGCTAATAGCAGTGATTAGAACTAGAACTTCAGTTGGCTGATACAGTTAAGCTCTTTGAACTGTCCCGTGTTCCATCAATTCACTCATGATGGAAAATGTGTCATTGGAATTAACTACTGGGAACATTATATATCCTAGGCAATTCCCTAGGATTCATGTACTAAATACATACCAAGACTGTGATTTTCATTTGTGCTTTCATCTCTGCCAAAAAACCACAACCTTGAGTATTCTCATACACCTGCTTTTGCAACAAAGACTCAGAAATGTTGAGAAGCATGTGAGACAATGCTAGGCCTAGAACCTCAAAAATGTATGCCTTTGTAAATCATTTGTATAGTGATTTGAACTTTAATAAAGTCTTTATGTACCTTATCTCATTCAACCCTTGTGATACATTCTCCCCATTTTACCTATGAGGGAACTGAGCTCAGAGAGTTTTAATAGTTGGCTTGACATAGTATCAGAGCCTAGATTTGAATCTGTCTTCTCAACTAAGTCCAAAACACTCTCTTATACCTTACTGTATCCTAACTAGTTCCCTTCCTTGAACTTGTTATGATCTAGAAAAGGTAAATTAGCTTTATGTTTTTTGACTTAGTCCAGAAAATAGTACTTTTATGTGATCTAAAATACCTCCAACCAGCAAGGTGGTTTCATAGATTTATGGCTAGAAGGGATCTTACTTAAGATCAAATCCATTCCTCTCCTTCCATTTTGAAGATATAGAAACTGAAGAACAGGGGAATTAAGTGACTTGACCAGGGTCATACAACAAGTTAAGTGTTTAAGACAGAATTTGAATTCAGGTTCACCTGACTCCAAGTCCAGGGCTTTCTCCATTATACCATGCAATGGGGCATTCTGAACTGAGTACAATATTCTCGCTCTAATCTGATCACAGAGGGTGAGATCACCAACTACCACAGTCTGTAGGTTATACTTTGATTAACGCAAATTGAGATGGCAGTGGCACTTTGAATGCCCACATCCTATTGTGGTTATAGTGAACCTACTGTCACTAAGCCTTCGAGGGCCTTTTTCATGTGAACAGTCTCACTCTCTCCATTCTGGACCTGCACAGTTGGTTTTTTTAGTTTAAATGCAGGACTCTGTGGAACTAATTCAAACCTTATTAAACACAGAGTCTCTGAAAAAAATCTCAGAGGGGAAGGACTCTCCTCAAACACAAATATTGATGTCAATTTCCCGCTTCCTCAAAACTCCTAATAGAATATTATCTGAATAAAATCTATTCTCTCAAGATATTCCAATGAATTGGATATTTTTCTTGCGTGTTTTTTTTAAAAGAACCATTTCTAAATGATTGGCTCCCCTTAGACATTTTTAATTTATTTTTGTAACAGTTGTTAGTATGTATGAAACTCAATGAAAAGGTTAGCAGTTACTGCAGAATCATAGAATTTTTTAGAGTAGGTAAGTCATTCAATGTCCATTTAGTCTAACACATACCCCAAAGGAATCTTCACTATAAGATATCTGGCAAGTGGATTTTTCACCCTTCACTTCAGTGCCTCCAAGGATGAGAAACTCACTACTTCTCTATGCAGATGAATCCATTTTTTGGACAGCACTTAATTACTAGGAAGATTTTTAATCCCATCTTAAATTTGCTTCTTTGTGGTGGTACAGTGGATAGAGTGTTGGGCACTTACTAGATGTGTGATCCCAGGCAAGTCACTTAACCTGTTTGCCTCAGTTTCCTCATCTGTAAAATGAGTTGGAGGAAGAAATGACCAATCACTCCAGTATGTCTACCAAGAAGACTCCAAATGGGGTCAGAGAGAATCAGACATGACTAACATCTATGAACAACAAAAACTCTCATCCGCTGCTCTTGATTCTGCCCTCTTGGGAAAAACAAAATATGTCTAATCCCTTTTACATTTAACAACCTTTTAAAAATTTAGAATCCAACCTTCTAACCCATCCTCCAGTCCCCTGAATCTACTCTTCTCCAGGTTAAATATACCTTTCTACTTCAACTCATCTTCATTACATGAACTCTTGGACTCAAGGCCCATCACTATCCCAGTTGCCTCCTCTGGATAGGCAACCAGTCAAAACAACTATCTCCATTATGAAGCATAGTTTGCTCATTTAGTTTATATCAGTGTTCCTTAAAATTTTCAGATTTAGAGCAGATTTGAAGGCAAATAATGGCCTTGAAATCAGTTTTACTTATCTACAGTTTACTCAGGTTGATGAGAATTCATATATCTGAGGGCTTTGTGGAATTTTTAGTTATGTGTTATTAAAATACAAAAATGTAAGAATTTTTCCTTCATTTCTTCAATGGGTGCTTATTGGTCACCTACCAAATGCAAGGCAGTGGTCAAAGAGATCTCTCATTTGTTCTGTAAATACTTGTTCTAATGTTATTCCCGCTATGAGCAGTTGAATGCAATAGAATGGATAGCAGACAATCACTGTGTTAGAACTAGATGGAAACTTAGGGCTTAGAATTTAGGGCATAGGACTCAGGCTGTGAGAGCTGTAAGTGACCTTAGAGATTACAGAATCCTACTCCCTTTTCTAGATGAATAAGCTGAAGTCTGAGAGATAGCATGGCTCTAGAGTCAGGAAAATCTGGATTCAAATCCTGCCTCTTACCCATGGTAGCTGTGTGGCCATGGGAATGTCATAATCTCTCAGTGTATCAGGCAACTCTCTAAGGTTACAGATTTTGGAACAATTGCTGATCTACAATGATAGAGGGTATTTGCTCATGAGACCTCCCTATGTTGATGAAATCACAGGTGTAGGACAGCAGAAACTAAGGGAGAAAAAAAGAACTCGAGCTCTAGAGAGAGGGATTAACTTGTCCAGTCATATCCAAGAATTTTGTGTCAATACCATAGAAACAAAACCACTCATAAATCCAATGGCTTGCCCTTCTTCTAGCTCATCATGTTGCTTCCTTTACTCAGCACTGGACTCAGGCTCATCTCAATATCCAATTTCACCTAATAGGTGTGTCCCTCTAGGCATCCCTACTATATGTAGAATCATTCAGACACAAAGAGAACATAGTTCCTTATGGATGTGATTCATTACAAGTTTCTGTTGGTTGTTACTTTATTCAAGCCAAGGGGTTTAAATACATTTGAGATGGAGAGCCAATTTTGGAACATCTGAAATTAGCCTATTATATGAGAATGGCTAGTCTTTTCCGTCTGCATGCTAAGAGCTTAGATTTTTTTTCCCTTAGTCTAGTTGCTGAAGGTGGTAAGAAATAGATTTGTTCATTTGCACAAGGTAATACAAAGAACACTGTATTTAGAAGACCTAAGTATGGCCCATACATCTTTCTGCCCTGTCCCCTGAGAGAGGTATCTCTAGGTCTCTAGACAGAGACAGTAATCAATGTTGTGACTAATACTAGATATGAAATTCAAGGTGAAAACTTGGAACTTTGCATAAATTGAAGTTGGTAGGAGTAAAATGGACTACAATTTCACAATTTCTAACTCAGTGTAGGGATAACAAAGGAATTGCTGATGAGGTGATTGGTGTTCACTGATTGGAATTTTGATCATTGACTCCGAACGTGAGAGATGCAGGTGGGATGCTGTTAAGATGATTCAGCGGAGAACGACTGGAGCGTGAAATCAGAATCTTTGCTGGCAGGTGGCATTAAATATACATGAGTGTGGGGAAGGTAAAACATTTGGTAAAGGCAACATTTTACTTCTGCCTCTTCATGAATTTCAAAAGATAAATGATCAACCAAGTGAAATGACAGTATTGCTAAATAAGACTAATAAGAAATGATGTTTCTATAGTGCTTTAAAATTTATAAAAATGCTTTCTTCATAACAACAGTGAGGTGGAATGAGAGTGTTTTTATCCCTGTTTTAGAGATGAAGAAAGTCAGACTAGGAACTGGAAAGTGGCTAAGTCAAGGTTATGGTGCTTAGAAACTGGCAGATCTGGAAATCAACCTCATCTATACTTTCCAGAATCCAACTTTATAAAGATCCTTTTGGAAAATTATTACATTTACCTCCCTAAAGTGCCTTAGGATCTTTTCCATCCTTCACAATTGATCAAAGGTTGTTAGAAACATCTGCAAGCTCTTAAAATTTAGAATAAAACAATGGGCAATGGAATAAATCATTTTCTAGTGAGAGAGAGTGTCCAAAAATGGAAAAGCTGAATAAAAGTAGAGAGTTCTCTGTCACTGAAGATATTCAGATAATGGATGACCAGTCTGTTACTGAATGAATTCTTTCACTGGGTAGCAAGGTATAGGAGCTATGCCTAGGTGATCTTAAACTTTTTATCCAATTTTGATTCCATGAAATATATAGTTGTCTCCATTAATCTTAAGTTATCCCCTGTGGAGCAACAATTTTCCCCCTCTGAGATATATCACAAACCTTCAAAAATTTCAAAACAAGATCTTTGGCTTGCCTTTACATTTTTCCTTGCCAAAAATAGCATTCGATTATGAAAAATGAAGAATTTGAAAAATAAATAAATGCATTTTTCAATCTCCTATCTTAATTTCAAATTTTTCCAGAAGCTTAGGAAGATTCTAGAATAATTTTAAATATAAGTAGGAAATGATACTTTCTCCTGGATATTCAATCAATGTCTCAAGTGGTGGTTTATATGAGAATGATTTCTGGATTTTACATTAAGATAAGGTAATCACACCCTTATAGCAAGGGACACACAGTACTTAACAAGGGTTGATAAGTATGAATTTGCTTGGAATATTAGAAATCAAACAAAAAATGCTTTAAATTAATAAAGGGAAGGAGAAAGGAGAAAACTGCCCATGATATCAGGCTAAGTATTGTAATGAATAATTATAATTTGGGGAGAAACACAGGGAATGACCAGAATTTCATAGGAAATAAAATCCAAGAAAGTGGTCAATAGTTAAACCCACGGTGTTAGTATTGAATAAGGTGAGCTACAAGAATATAATATAAATTTGACCTCATAGGTATCATTGAGACTTAATAAGATGAAAATGCCTCCCTGAAATATGATTTTGAGCTACAGTGGTAAATTTTGAAAGGAACAAGTTAAACAAATGTATATGTGCATTGGGAGGTTAGGAGGGGAGTTGAAATAGCATTGCATTATTTTAAAAAAAGCTCTAAGAAGCAGGAAAACAGGTGATATTCTGAATGGAGTTTAATGTAGACCAGGAGAAAGTGAGGAAGACCTCCAGTACACTGAGTCAACCACACTTTGCCAAACCAATGGAAGTACAAGGACAAGAGACACACAGGACAGCCAGAGTGGATGGGTTGTGTTCTGCACCACTGGAGGGAACTTCCAAATCGAGGAAGTCAGAGATCCATTTGGACAGAGTACAGAATGCCTGGACATGAGAGAAAATAGATAAGGAACATGAAAGAACACATTGCTAGCTTGGTAAAAGCCACAATGGAGTAGCAAAAGGGGAGTTTGATTATTGGCTTCCAGTTGGGTGCTTTCTCTTCTTAAAGCAGTACAATGAACAATTTCTTAACTGGCCTTAATTAAAATCTCATCTTTACAAAGTGGGGAACAAATGAGGGCAACTTCTCTTTTGGTTCTAATCCTAACCAACAAGGTAAAACTAGGGTTGAGCCTAGGAGAAGGAAAGATAGAAAAACCAGGGAGACTCCAATACGCATCCTAAATTTTGAAAAAACAAAATCTCAAAAGGTTTAGAAGTATTTATAAGCAGGACTTCGTTAAAGTTCTATAAGGGGGAACCTCTCAAGACTGAATTATGAAAACACAATGAAGTATGGAAGGAAGGAAACAAGCAAACCTTAATTAAACACCTACTATGTGCAAGGAACTGTGCTATAAAATTTCTAATTATCTCATTTGATCCTTACTACAATAGCATGAGGTAGGTGTTATTTTCCCCATTTTACAATTAAGGAAACTGAGGCAAAGAGTAGTCAAGTGAGTTGCACAGGGTCACATAGCTAATAAGAGGCTAAGGAGGAGGAAAAGGAGCCATTGTTTAAAGAGACCAAGGTGGTTGCACAGGGAACTTTTAAACCAACTTAGATTTTCAAGGGGATATCTGCAGAGGAAGGAAGCAGAGGAAGATAGCAAATGATGAATAAGAAAACATTTCATGATCATGTAAAAATACTTTTCATTGGGGGCAGCTAGGTATGAGGGCAGCTAGGTGGTACAGTAGATAAAGCACCGGCCCTAGATTCAGGAGGACCTGGGTTCAAATCTGGCCTCAGACACTTGACACTTACTAGCTATGTGACCCTGGGCAAGTCACTTAACCCTCATTGCCCCTTTTAAAAAATACTTTTAGTTGTGAATTCTGAAGGAAGTGGGAATGGAAAGGAAATCTAAGGATTTCACAAATGATTTTTTAAAAATATCTATATTTGGGGAAAGAGGAGGATCAAAGAACTGATAAGAAAGGTCCTTAGGTTAAATGAAGCCAAGATAATTGATGATAGAAAGAATTCCAAAATAGATAGTTCTCTTTTTTTTGTTGTTTCTGTTTACTCTGTCAAGGTAAATGATAGAGCAAAAAAAAAAAGTATAATGGGAAGTTGATACCCAAGCTAAGTAGGGAGATAGAAAAAGAGCAACTAGCTGCTTCTGAAAAAGCTGTCTCCAGACCAAGAGGAATTGTATGCTACAAAATTGGCATACATCTGATATATTTGGTTGCTGAGTCTGTATAGGGTTAGGAAAGCTTGAGGAAAACAGAAGAGCTACAGAAGTGTAGAAATGAAGTGTTGTCCTTTTTAAGGGAAAATAATGGCTCTGTAATTTATAGGACAGAGAATGATCTTGATTCTTGGCAAAAAATCTATAGTATATTTTAAAGGGAATGTTTAGTGAACATCTGGAAAAAAGAATCTGTGATCACATCAAGGGCAGATAATTTTTTTTTCTTTTGGTCAGTATTTGCTGGCAAAGAGATCAAGTCAACATATATATACATACATATATATGTACACATATGCATACACATACACACAACATACATGATATAATGTAGCATATATGTATATATAATAAAATTTACCTAGATTTTAGGAAAACATCGATAAGATATTCTCATTCAACTTACTCCTTTAGAAAAAAATGTAGAGATGAAATATATTTTGCATAACTGCCCATGTATAACCTATATCAATTTGCTTACAAAGAGCAAGTGAGGAAGAAAAAGAGGAGAAAATTTCAACCTCGAAATTTTGAAAAAATGAATGTTAAAATTGTTTTTACATGTAGTTGGGGGAACAAGAAAGTATTTTTAAAAGACAAATGAAGAGAGAAGGGCTATCAGATATGTATTTGGAACTGGTTGAAAAGCTAATTCCAAAGAGTAGCAATTCATGGCTTAATGTAAACTTAGAAACTAGTCTCTATAGAATGTCCAAGGGAATGTCCTTTGTCCTGTATCATTTCATATTTTAATCAGTTATTTGAAAGGCACTATGGCATTGTAGATAAAGCACTAGACTTGTAGTCAGTAAGGCCTGGGTTCAGATATTACCTCTGACTCTAGATTTGTGACTATAAGCAACGACCTCTCAGAGCCTCAAAACCGTTCCTTAAGATTGATTGAAATCTGTGTTGGAGGGGTGAATTCCCATGCTGGGAGTTACCCATGCTGATAAATTCACAGATTCTCAAATATCATATGTCAATGGCTTGGATAAAGCATAGATGACATGCTTATCAGATTTGCAGATGGCACAACACTTGGGATATTAACTAACACAATCAATGACAGAGCCAGAGAAGTCCAAAATTATCTCAACAAGGTTGTGCTGAATCTAGTTAATTAAAATTTTACAGGGATAAGTGTAAAATCTTAGCCTTGAGTTAAAAAATAAACAGTCCAATTATGTAATAGGGGAGGCATGGCTAAATAGCAGTTCATCTGCAAAAAATCTTCAGGTTTTTGTTCAATGAATAAATGATGTGATAGGTCAGAGCAAAAAACTGTTTTAGTTTTTGTCTGAACTGAGAGAGCATGTGAGACTGGGGAGGTGAAGGGTCCACTGACTTGTGACTTGATCAGATCAACACTGAATTGTTTAGTTTGTGGATCCACATTTTAGGAAAGGCATTAATAAACTGGAAAGTATCCCTAGGAGGTCAGCTAGGATGATGAAGAGACTTAGGGATGTTCAGTCTGGCAAACAGAACATGAAGAGCACTGGTCTAATGTCATAGCTCTCTTCAGTATCTAAAGCGCTATCACATGGGAGAAGATCTAGACTTGTCCTGCTTGGCCACAGAGACAATAGCTAGGAATAATGGATAGAAGTTATAAAAAGGTGGCATAGTGGATGGAATGTGGGGCTGGGAGTCAGGAAGATCTGAGTTCGAATTGAACCTCAGACACTCACTAGCCATGTGACCCTAGGCAATTCATGTAACCCTGTTTACCTCAGTTTCCTCATCTGTAAAATGAACTGAAGAAGGAAATGGCAACCCATTCCAGTATGTCTGCTAAGAAAACCCAAAATAAGGTCATGAAACATTGGACATGACCGAAAAGACTGAGTAACAACATCAAATTTGGCTAGATGTACAAAAAACTTATTAACATTTAGGTTTCTTGAAAAGTAGGATGAGCTGGGGAAGCTAGGTGGCACAGTGGATAAAGTACCAGCCCTGGATTTAGGAGAAGCTGAGTTCAAATCTAGCCTCAGACACTTGACACTAGCTGTGTGACCCTGGGCTAGTCACTTAACCCTCATTGCCCTGCCCAAAACAAAAAACAAAAAAGTAGTATGAGCTGTCTCAGGACATAGCAAGTTCCCTTTTGTGGAGTTCTTCATAAAGTCACCATGATTCTTGTTAGGATGTTATAAAGAGCACTGCTGTTCCGGCATGGGTTAGATTAGTTTACCTCTGGGGTTCCTCACAACCTGGAGAATATTGTGTGATATGAAAACCTGGCCATAGAGAGTATCAATGAGATGGTCATACTAGAAAGTGAATAAAGGAATTAAGAAATAGAAGGGACCTTAGATATTTTCCAGTTTGTACAAGTAAGGAAACTAAGCTAGTTTTAGTACCAAGTCAGAATTGGAGCAGTCATCACCAAATGCAAAGACAGAATTGTTTTGAACATATCACACAGTTTTTCATAAATATGTAATTTACACACTTGTGAAGACTAGTGGTCATTTGAACTTTGAAAAATAATGCATTTGAAGGGGAAAAATAATTGATGGCAAATATATAACAGGTAAATTTGACCTACCTTCAAACTATTTTACTTAAGAAAATCACATACATACATACACACACATACATGCATATATATATATATATATATATATATATATATATTTAATGTAGCCAACTTTTTATTGCAAATACTAAGAGCCAGGTAGATGTCACAGTGGAAAGAACATTGCGCCTGGTGTCAGGCACAACCTGGTCTCATGTACTAGTCATGTTACTCCAAGCAAGTAATATGTCTGCCTCAATTTCCTCAATTGTAAAAGGAGGACAACAATATCACCTCTCTTCCAGAGTTGTGAGAATCAAATGAGAAAATATTTCTAAAATACTTGCCACATAGTAAGCAGTTGATAGATGATTTTTCCCTTGCCACCTTCCCTCCCCAAATATTTAAACATAACAATGAACATCTATAGCAATGAATACTTTATGGGTAAATTGAGTGTGGGTGTGTGTGTGTAAGAATACCTTAGCCGCTGTTTGTCTTATTGATTCTCCTTCCATCAAAAATTTGATTTCTTTGAATTAGGCAGCAACTTCAGAGTTAAGTATAATTTGTGGATTAGAGATACTCTTTCCCTTGTAAATATTTTCCATATTCCAAAGAGAGCTACTAAGAAAGGCCTACAAATATTTATCTCACAATTAAATGTTTGTTTTTGTTTTTGCAAAGGAACTGCAATTTCATGATGTTTATTATTTATGATGTTTATGTTAGGAGTTTTATTTCACAACTATATAGCATAATGGATGGAGAATTAGACTTGGCATGGAGAAAGAATTAAATTAAAATCCTACCTCAAATATAGTGGGACTCTGGGAAAGTCACTTAATCTCTTTTTGTCTCAGTTTCCTTATTTGTAAAATGAGTAGGTTAGATCTGATGACTTCTAAGGTTCCTTCTAGCTCTAAATCTTGTTATTGAGTCGTTTCAGTCATGGCTGACTCTTCATGACCCCATTTGGGGTTTTCTTGGCAGAGATACTGGAGTGGTTTGTCATTTCCTTCTCTAGATCATTTTACAGATGAGGGAACTGAGGCAAACAGGGTTAAGTGACTTGCTCAGAGTCATACAGGCAGTGTCTGAGGTCAGATTTGAATTCATGGAGACATCTTCTTGATTCCAGGTCCAATGCTCTGTGCAATGTGGTGCCACCTCACTGCACCACCTCTAAATCTATGATCTTAATATCAAAGGCAGGACTTGAACATGACTCCTTTAACTCCAAGGGTAGCTCCATTCCACCTTTCAGGTAAATAGTACCTATGAAAAATGGAAATTTGCCTCAGTTCTTATCTCCCTTGTCGTAGTATTCCAATATGTATTTATTAAATAAAATTATTTTATTATTTTCCAGCTACATGTAGAGATAGTTTTCAACATTTGTTTTTATAAGATTTCCAATTTCAAATTTTTCTCTCTCCCTCTCCCCCCCAAAGACAGCAGGTAATCTGATATAGGTTACATATGTACAAGAACATTAAACATATTTCTGCAGTAGTCATGTTATAAGAGAAGAATCAGAGAAAAAAGGAAAAACCTCAAAAAAGAAAAACAACAGCACCAAAAACAAAAGAAATAGTGTGCTTCAATCAGCATCCATATTCCACAGTTCTTTTTTTTTTTTCTGGATTTGGAGAGCCTTTTGCATCATGAGTTCGTTGGGACTTTCTTGTACCGTTGTATTGGTGAGAAGAATCTAGTCTATCACAGTTGATCAACACATAATATTGATGATACTGTGTACAATGTTCTTCTGGTTCTGCTCATCTCACTCATCATAAGTTCATACAAGTCCTTCCAGGTTTCTCTGAACTCCTCCTGCTCATCGTTTTTCTTTGTTTGTTTGTTTGTTTTTGTTTTTCTTTTTTAGTGAGGCAATTGGGGTTAAGTGACTTGCCCAGGGTCACACAGCTAGTAAGTGTTAAGTGTCTGAGGCCAGATTTGGACTCAGGTCCTCCTGACTCCAGGGCTGGTGCTCTATCCACTGCGCCACCTAGCTGCCCCCTGCTCATCGTTTCTTACAGCACAATAGAATTCCATTACATTCATATACCACAACTTGTTCAGCCATTCTCCAATTGATGGGCAGCCCTTCAATTTCTAATTCCTTGCCACCACAAAAAGAGCAGCTATAAATACAAAATGTATTTTAAAAGCATGAAAAACTTGTTGAGGGGAGGCAGCTAAGTGGCACAGAGGATAAAGCACCAGTCCTGGATTCAGGAGGACCTGAGTTCAAATTTGGACTCAGACACTTAACACTTACTAGCTGTGTGACCATGAGCAAGTCACTTAACCCTCATTGCCCTGCAAAACAACAACAACAAAAAGAAAAAAAAAAATTGTTGAAAAATACTTGGGTCTATAAATTTATTTTTAACATTACAGTTTCTCATCAATGAAATTTCTCACATTTGCAGTGATGCTTTTCATTTTGATTTAATTCTGTCATTTGCATCATTAGAGATAAAAAAAGAGGTGATTATTTCCCCATAGCCTCTACTGCCAATCACTTAAAATCCATAGCTCATGGAAATGATTTGTGGTATGTGTAGAAACTTACCACCTTATCTCTCCATGTAAATTGGCTTGGGGTGGGGAGTGAGGGAAGAAGAGCAAAAATCAATTTCACTAATACTGAATTCATATTTATGGGTCTGCTACTCTTACAGCAGCCAAATTTGAAGCAGATACATTTATATTATAACAATGTAATAGCTATTTGAGTTTTCCTGTGGAATTAATTATCTTCTTCATTGATAAACCAATGCTCTTCTCCATTCAAGAGAATATTCATTGCATTTTGTAGACAATTTCATCCCATTTTCCCTCCAGACACTTGCTGATCTTCAATGTGAAAATCTGATAGGTTTTCAGTACTCACAGGTGATAGTGAAGACATTAATTCTTCTTTTTAGAGCCAGGAGTTAATCAAAATATTCATCATATTTAGGGTGCTTTAAACCATGATACTTTTTTTATTATTTTTAGAAAGAGATGGAGACATTCTCAAGTTCTTTTCTAAATTATTGGTATCCATTGATTAAAAGAGGAATAATTCAACTGGAGTGGCTATATATGTGTTCATCTAGGCAGTCAATGTTTATTAAGGTCCCACTGACAATGCCTACCTCTTGGTAATTCACTGTGTTGGGAGAGAGAGAAAGCTAATGCAAAGTTCCTGTCCTCAAGGATATTATAATTTAATAGGGTTGATGAGCCAGATACACTGGTGAAAATTAAAATGGAACAAGGGGAGAAAAGAAGTCCAAAATATGCAAAAATATGACCCAAATTATGGGGATAAGTGCAGGAGTCCAAAGGGTGATGAGCTAAGAGGAAAGAGAAATCACTTCTGGAAAATGAATTCTGCTAGAATTTAATATTTGTCAAGAGGCAGAAATTGGGGAGTAGAAAATTTTAAGTGATAGAAAAAGGCATAAACAAAAGGTTTGAGTTAGGAACATGTGCAGCTGAGTCTATCCAGGGCAGGGATTACAAGGTGAGGGCCTAAATTGTATCCCAGTTATGGGGCATCTTAAAGTAACTTGATTTAATTTGGTAAAAAATGAAGAGTCACTGAAAGTTTTTGAAGAGAAGTGATATGATCCTACTTGTACCCAGAGTAGTGAGGGAGAAAATGGGTCAAAGATATAACAACAACAAAAAACAATCGTTCAAAATTTTTGAATTATTGATACTTTAGGGTTTATTTAGTAACTTTTCCTAACAGTACCCCAACAAGATAATTAATTTTAATATTGTTCCCATTTTATAGGTGAGGAAACTGGGCTCAGAGGTTATTTAAATTGCCAAGTTCTTAGTAGGTGGTAGAGTCAAGATCTGGTCAGGTCTTTTGATTCCACTTCCAGTGTTCTTTTCACTACAAATAGTTGCCTTGTCCTAGGTGGTACAGTGTTTAGATCACTGGGTCTGGAGTTTGAAAGTTGTTTTGTTTTTGTTCAGTCATTTCAGTTGTGTCCAATCCTGTGACCCCATTTGGGGTTTTCTTGACAAACATGCTGGAGTAGTTTGCCATTTCCTTCTCCAGTTCATTTTAAAGATGAGGAGATTGAGGCAAACAGCTTTAAGGAACCCATCACACAGCTAGTAAGTGTCTAAGGCCAGATTTGAACTCTTTAAGATGAATCTTCCTGATCCGAAGCCCAGGGCTCTATCCACTGTATCTGGAAGATCTGAACTCAAATCTGGTCTTAGATACTTATTATCTGTGTTACGCTGGGCAAGTTACTTCCTCTGTGTCTGCCTCAACTATAAAATGTAGATAATAATATCACCTACCTCACAGAGTTGTTGTATGCACCAAATAAAATAATATTTGTAAAGCCCTTAGCACAGTACCTGGAATATAGTTGGCATTTGAGAAGTGCTTCTTGCTTTTTCTGCCCTTCTCTTCTTCCTTGTGGTGTATAGAATCTTAGTAAAATCCCAGAATCCCATTTTCTTAAAAAAAATAGAAATGACTCATGTTTATTAGTACTTTATAATTTTTTCAAAGCACTTTTGAATAACTCAAACTTATGCAAATTCAATTCTGCAAAACAAATACACATTGGATTTCTACCATTCACAAGTCCTGGTGCTAGGCACTCTAGGAATTATAAAGAAGAAAAGATAGTTTCTGTCCTTGAGGTGCTACCTATCCAATAGAGGAGATGAATGAAATATAATCTCCTTGAGGGCAGGGGCAGTCTCATATTTGTCTTTGTATCCCCAGTACCTACTGCAATGTCTACCACATCCAAAGGTATTAATAAATGCTGTTCAGTTAGAACATTGGAAGTTGGAGTTATAACATCACCTTTCTAATCCAATGATAACTGACCAAGAATCCCCGCTTCCATACCCTTTGTAAGTGGTTAAGCAGACTTTGCTTGAAAATATTCAGCAATGGAGAACCTAACACTTCTGGAGGTAGTTCATTACATTTCTGGGGCAGTCCTGACTGCAGGAAAGATTTTGTTATTGTTTTGTTCCTTATATCCAACTGAAATCTACCTCATTCTAGCTTTCACCCACTGTTCCTATTTAATTTCCTTTTTGCATCATAGCCCAGTAAATAGTTATAGGATCATAAGATCATAGTTTGAGAGCTGGAAGGAATTTTAGAAGCCACCAACTCCAACTTCCTCATTTGACTGATGAGGAAACCAAGGCATAGAGGGGTGCCCAGGATTACACAAGTAATACTTGTCATGAGATTTTATTTTATTATTATTATTATTATTATTATTAATTTCATTTACGAGGCAATGAGGGTTAAGTGACTTGCCCAGGGTCACACAGCTAGTGTCAAGTGTCTGAGGCCGGATTTGAACTCAGGTCTTTCTGAATCCAGGGCCCATGTTTTATCCACCGTGCCACCTAGCTGCCCCCTGTCATGGGATTTTAACAAATGTTTTCCTTACTCCAAGTTCATTGCCCTAACCACTACACACCACTGCCTCCACTGGAATACAACTATTGTGTTGTCTTCATCATACTATGTCCTCAACTAATTGTTGTAAGACCTAGTGCCAAGGCTTCTTGTCATCCTGGTTACTCTCCTTCGAACATGTCATATGATTTTAATATTTTTCCTCAAAAGTCATACAGAACTACATACTCCTCTACATATGTACGTTGATACAGATAGAGATTAGTTATTAAAGAATCACATTTTCTTAGAATTGGAGCTGGAAGGGACCTGGGAGACCATGGATTGGTCTCAATCTCCCCACTTTACAGATGAAGAAACTGAGGCATAGAGCAGTTTGAGAGGCTTTCCCAGAGTAATACTTGTGTCTGAGGAAGGATTTGATCCAAGGTCCTCCTGACTCCAGGTCTAGGGGAGTCTAACCACTGGCCCATGTTGCCTAATTTGCTGTAGATGTTATGCTCATATGAATGTATAAATTCTATGTCCTATCCCTAGGATCCTTTCAATGTTTTCTGTAGGCTGTATCTCACTGTTGATTACTAGTGAGCTTGTAGTTATCTAAAATATGCTCCAAGGTAACTATGGCACAAGGTAAAGTACAAAGGGCATTCGTTCTGAAATGGAGAACTTTACAAACCAGTTTTATCCTGTAAAAATCTGAAGTTGCCTAAACAAAGTCATTACAGACTTTTTTGGTGAAACATTTCTATTTTTTGTCAAACTATATCCGTGCAAATGTTCTGTGTTTCACTAAGCATGCTGCATTGCCACAAATTGGGCACTTTCCCATAGATTAAACATTGGGTTCATTATTATGTTAAGGAGGCAGAAAGATGCTTATTCTAGAGTCTAGCATTCAGGAATTGAGTTCTGGCTTTCTTACATACTATCTACGAGACTGAGCAAGAGACTTCACATATCTTGTTCTCATTTTCTAAATCCCTAGGAGGAAGGAACCAGGCTAAATCACCCCTGTGTTCCCTTCCAGCTCTGCACTCACACACAAACATATTCATGCATGTACTGGTTCTTCTCTACTTCCTTTCATTAGTCAATTAGGCAGATTAACAAATGGTACTTGGGAACATTAACATTTAGCTTGACATTTATGTTGGCTTATTGGAACTTCTTTTTGCTTTTTCTTTTGGAGGGTTTGGAGCTAATAGGTATTCCTTTCTTAAAGTAAATTCTATCTCCACTTAAATAAATACTGTGTGCTCAGTCAGCATTTTGGGAAAAACAAAAATAGCACAAGATATAATCTCTATCCCTGAGGGGCTAGAAATTTAATTGGAAGGAGGAGAGAGACCCAAACAGTGAAAATTACAGTGAAAAAATAGACAAAATATATAGTTAGAGAGTAAGATATATGACAGTAGGGTTATCCATATCAGAACTAAAAAAAGAAAATGTTCATACCAAGTGTCCTGGGAGGAAAGATTCCTCTTTTTGATACAGTGATGACTAGACAATTTGGAACTTGAGGGCTCAGGCAAACAATCATTTTACCAAGCAGAGATACAAGGGGCCTCTACATCTCTTCTCCTTCTCCTATCAAGATCTGCTCATTTAAACATGGCTCCCTCAGGTAAATGCAGCCTGCTAGGAAGTTCCATATAGTCAAAGAATTTTAGTGTACGAAGCACACCAGCCTAATACCTGAGGCAGCCCTTCTATGTCTCTAAGGATCCACACCTGAGTTCCAGGTCAACTGGCCTTGAGGGAGTTAAGTCAAGCTGCTTCCTCCACAGCAGAGTGGTCCACAGTACTGTAACATAGCCATGAGGGTACCCTTCTCTAGGAGAGCATAGCAGCCAGTCTGCTAAGATGCTAACAACCCTAGGTCATACTGATTAAACTCCCACAGTCAGAACCCTACTGAGTTACAAGTCTGCTTGGGGCAGTTTCGATTCAGGGTGAGACTCCACCAGTACCTTCTTGGAAAAGTTGATGTCTCCCCTTATCATAGAAATGAGTCTTCTGTGTTCTGAGGAGGCAGCAGCACTTGTATGCTGCAGGATTGAGACCAAGATGCCAGAGCTTTATATCGTCTCTGTTCTCTGTCTATTGTAGTTAACTCTTAGTTAAGATCTCAATGTAGAAAGCTGTGAGCAGACTAACCTCTGAATCCTCCAAACACACAGAGATATTTATACGCATGCATGTGGATTTATACACTTGCATGTACCCCACATACATACCCCACATGCCCACACACAGAGTGTTATAGGACACTCTATAAGACTCAGTGATTGATGAGAATGCTAATCTTTCTGGATAAAGAGGTTTCCAAACTGATGAAATCACAGGGATGGGCCTTTGTAAATGTACATATATATGTCAGTGTTCATGGGTATATACCTGGGTATATGCTTAGGTATATGTTCCTCTACCTACACAGGTGAGCAACTACATGGGAATTTCAAGTTTGAGAGAGTTACCCCATGTGTACTAAGAGGTTAAGTCCAGGACCACACAAAGCAGTATGTGTCAGGGGAGTGGGTGGATGGGAATTTGTATCCAGGTCTTAGTGATTCTGAGGTTGGCTCTGTATCCTGTAAAGAATTAATTGTTATTTGCGGTTTTTATGCCTCACCTCACACTGGCCTGGGGCTCCGCAAACAGCATGGTGCTCCACCCACTGGTTGTAGCCCTTGCTATGGCGCTGGCACCTCACATCATCACCACTCGCCGACGCCTACATGGGCCTGGCAAAATTATAATGATTGGAAGTCTAGTGAGGGCAGTCATGTGACTGTCAGAGCGGCTATCCCATTGGCTGGGGCTGTGTGGGGTTTTTCTGGGATTGGGGGAGGAGAATTGGGCATTCTAGCTGGACGCTGGAAAGACAGGAGGTCTGCTGAGTATTCTCAGCTGATTCCTGGGTGGTGGTATCTTTCGAGGTTGTATAATTTCCCTTTCCCCATTTTATTTCCTTTCTCTTGATCCTACTGATCCTGCATGTGTTTTTTTTTAAGTTCATTCTTATTAAAATAAATCTTGTTCTGTTTTGAGGGAGGCTGCCAGTCTCCTTCCTTGCCCCAATATTGTGACGAGCCGCTTAGCTAACACTCCCCAATTAAAAATTGGTCCCCACAATCTGTAAATACTACATATTAGTAGTGGGACACACATGTGTGTATATACAGTTACATATGTATGCACATACATATATACATATTTGTATATGTTTATTTGGCTCATATCTGTGATTTTATCAATGGGGAAAAATTCTATCATGCAGTTCAGTACCTTGTCTCTAACTGATAGTTTTAGAGACTGTTGTATGTAATGTATATAATGTTGTTCAGTTATTTCAGTCATGTCTGATGGGGTTTTCTTGGCAGAGATAATGGAGTTGTTTGCCTTTTTCCCTCTCCAATTCATTTTACAGATGAAGAGACTGAGGCAAATAGCGTTAAATGACCTGCCCAGGGTCACATAGCTAGTAAGTGTCTGAGGGCTAGATTTGACTCCTGACTCCCAGCCTGGCTCTCTACCCACTGTACCACCAAGCTACCTCTATAACATATACAATACTAAATATTTATATCATGAGTGATATTGTATGTCTATCTTATATACATACAGTCTCAGGCATACTCCAACCAGCCATATTCTTCATACACCTGGACCTACCAACGCACGGTTGGTCATTTCTATAATTCCTCTTTTCTCTCCCTTTAACAACAAAACATCCATCATGTCTCGTACATTGGTCCAGGTAGGGCTATGCCCACAAAAAATAGATTTAAACTGCTCTGTAAGTGCTGTGGGGTCCTCCTCAAAACAAGGAGTACTCTGCCTCCACATAGCTAAATCAGAAGGTCTAAAAGAATGATGTTCTCTAATATAAAGCAAATTCCCCATAGCATTTAACTGAAGTTCGTCTATTAAGGGGAAAGTAGAGACTGGGGCATGCTGGAGCATGCCAGGGCATGTTGGAGAATTCTTTTTCTCTGCACTCATCCTATCCTTCACCCCTTCTACGTGTTCAAAATAAGACGGAGGAGCTGATGGTGCACTGACAACAGGGTAGAGTGCAGTGGGCTCATTCCCTCCCTGTCTGTTTTCCTCAGAAATCAGAGTAGATAACACTTTCCAGCGACCTAAGTATTTTAACTGCTCCCACTTTTCTTGTTTTTCTAAAACTTTTTCCATCTTTTCTAGAATATAAAGATTGATAGTTCCATGTTTTGGCCAAAAGTTCCTAAATTTTTTGAGCCAATCAAAACAATACTTAATAGTAGTTTCCCTATTTATTTCTTTACCTGGAACAAGTTCTCCTCTGTCCCATTTCTCTAAAGACTTATCTAATGGAGAATCTTTAGGAATTGATGTTTTACTCAGCCTACTTCCCATGTCCACAGTGTGGAAGACCGATCTGGTTTGTATTAGGCAAACAGCACCAAATGCTATACCATGCGACAAGGGGCTTTTCCACAGTGAGCTCCTCTAATTATGCAGATCTTAGGCCCTATTGGTTTCTCACAGTGGATCCCATCTGGTTATACAGATCCTGTGCCATACCCTGACATACACACTCTGGTGTTGCCGACTGATTGGACAGTTCCACTGTCTCTTGGCCTATCCACAACCTTCCCAACCTTAATCCTAATGGTTATAGGAATGATATAAATAATTCTCCTTTTAACAACAAGCCAATGGTTGTGCAGTTTCACAGAGAACTTTCTCAAATCTAGAAACCTAGGGACCTCAGAGAATAATTTACAGCTGTTTTAATTTTTAAATCCAATTTAAAAAGTATTTAGTATCAGAAGGTTTTTAAAAGAGAAAGAAAAGAATAAGAGAATGAATATCACAATCTGTAGCTTGTGAATACTCAGCAGCTTGGAGGTCTAATCCAGTGAAAATCTGCATTCAAGTCCCTCTCTCTCAAGAAGGGACCAAGGACAAATAGCCCTGGGCTGAAGCTCAGAAACACAATCCTGAGTTGGAAAAGATGAACCCGAAGAACATAATTACTGCAGGACCACGTCAGGGTCACCAAAATTGTTGCAAAAATTTCTAAGTCTGATGAAGAAAATAAACAGCAAAGTCTCCAAGCTGAAAAAAATAGGTTTATTGAGAGAGGGCCTATTTCACAATAAAGCCAGTCTCAGGCAGGGGTAGGACCTTAAAGACCCTGTGCTTGGGGCTTAAGAGGGTTTTATACACCTAAAGGGCTTAAATGCTTATATACCATGCTAATTTTAGAAAAACTCTTATCAATTTACAATCCATAGGTTGATCATCCAGATTTATTAATCAACTTGCTTGCTATTTATATTATCTGGCCAACTTGCTAACTGCTTGCATTATCATAATCTGCCAACTGGAATTGTTGAACACCTAATACTGTGATGGAAAGGATGATGGCTAGAAGCTACAGATAATGGCTAGAGATGGTTTCTAGCAAGACTTGATGAACATATAGCATTGCTAATCATATGGCATTGGAATTAGCTCTACTGGTATCTGTCTTACCTAATCCATTATTATTGAATTAATCTACTAATAAAATAAAATATCTAGATATATTAAATCACAATTTTAGTTGATATACTGATTATTACCTTAGTTAAATCACTTATAACTAAGGGGGTAGGGAAATCTCACAGTACACACACACACACACACACACACACACATACACATATATACATATATACACACACACATACATTTTTAATTACTATATAAATCCTAGCTGTTATTACGACTACCATACCACATCTCCTCAACGGTTCTCTTGAGCTGTGATTTAAACTTTGCATTATACATTTGAAAGTATATTTTTGTCCTTCCAGATACGTAGTTAGCATCTTAAGGGCAAGGACCATATCTTACATTTTAAAAATATTTCCAAATTCACGTAGCCAAATTCCTCATAAGGAATCAATAAATGGTAGGTGATCTAAGGTTTGGCTTTAAGCTAGACCTTGCTGTCTAGTAATGCTAATTGTAATACTTCTAACTGTCTTCAACCTCTAATGGAAATCACATGTAATCCCTTCTCTTCCCATTTCCCAGCATGGAGATAGCGACCCTGACTCGGGCAGATGCGGACTTGCAGGCCTGTCGCATGCAGATTAGCAAAGACATAATTGATGTGTTATTGAAAAACTTGATTCTCAGTGGCAATCTCTCACCCCACATGGAGAAAAGGTTAAGTTCGGTTTTCAAAAAGCAATTTCTCATGATGGAGACTGAAGTACAAGAAGAGTATGACCGGAAGATGGTTGCTCTTACTGCAGAGTGCAACCTGGAGATGAGAAAGAAGACAGAGGCTCAGTGTCAGAGGGAGATGGTGGCAATGGAGGAAGCTGAGGAGCTGCTGAAGCGTGTCAGTGAGAGAGTAAGTCAGTTCTGAACATAAAGGCTTTACTGGAAATCCTTTCTCTGAATCTCCCTGTCTTTCCCTCTCTCTCTTTCTCTGAATCAATTTCTCTCTGTCTGTCTCTGTCTGTCTCTGTCTGTCTCTTTCTTCTCTGTCATCTCTCTATGTCTCTGTATCCCTGACTATACAAGGACACATGATGTTGTTGTTGTTGTTCTTGGTTGAGAATTTTTCAGGGCATATAACCATGCCATATAGATGTTCTCACCTGTGCCTGAAAACCTTTCAAGAAAATAAAGGGTATTATTTTTGACTCTTTGCTAGTATACTTGCCTGAGCTGAACTATGATTTTTGTTGGAGACTTTTAATATCCTGATTGAAACAATTAATCAGCCTCTTGTGATAGAATGAATGAATGAATAGAAAAAAAATAACTTACTAAGCACTAAAAATCCAAAAAGAAAAGCATAGATAGCCTTTGCCTTCTGGGCTTAGATTCTAATGGGAGAGACAATTCACAAAGGGGAGTGGTGAACAAAGAGAAACAATTTGGGGAGTGGAACCGTAAGGGGATAGCTTGGCATGCCCCATCCTGATGACATGTCAGAGCTCCTTTGATACTGGCCCATAGTTCCAAAACTGGAGGAAATGACAAAAGTTGGATAGAAGATGGCCAGAGAGTAGAAAAGGGGTGGAATAGTGTTTTGGGGGAGGCAGTGACCCATCAGGAGGACAGAGCCACAGGGAGAAGTTTCTCTAGGGCAGCATGGTGGTTGACTAGGAGAGGGCCAGTGTCAAAGGACACTGAACTTGTGGCCTAGAGACCTAGAATCATCATGGCTTTACCATTTACTTGCTCTATAATTATAGGCAAATGGCTTTACCTCTCTAAGCCTCAGTTTCCTTCTCTGTACAAAGATTAGTGATAGCTATACCTGAACCTCATACAGTCATAGCAAAGAATGTGCTTTAGAGACTTTAACACACGATAGACATGAGAGCTGCCATTACCAGACTTCAGGATTCTCAGAAATTGTGTAATTTGCTGGGCATTTATCGGTTATGTATTTTGTGCCCAGAAATGGGACAGCTGCTGCTGGGGAGAGATAGAAAAGAAGTATTAGGTACAGTATTTCCTTTGAGGAAGTTACCAAATAATTAAAGGGAAAATAATTACACAGAAGAGATCAGTTTAGTGATGCCCAGTAAACTATTCAATGTTCCAAGTGTAGTAAGAGCCTGAAGGAAAGGCCAGAAGTGCAGTGATCAGTCTGATGAGAATAGTGGGGCAAAACCTTCATGGGAGAGACTTGGCTTTGAATTGGAAAGAAAAGGACATAACATCACAGATTTAGCGCTAAAAGTGACTTTGGATTAAGTTGAGTCCAACTCCCTCATTTTATAGATGAGGAGACTGAAGATGCAAGAGGTTAAGTGGCCTGCTCTAAGCCACCCAGTGAATGATTACCTAAGGCAGGTCAAGGGAAGCTGGGTGGTGCAGTGGATAGAGAGATGAGCCTGGAGTCAGGAAGACTCATCTTTATGAATTCAAATCTGCCTTCAGACTAATTTACCCAGTGTGACCCTGGGCAAGTCATTTAACCTTGTTTGCCCAGTTTCCTCTTGTATAAAATGAGCTAGAGAAGGAAATGGTAACTCAGTCCAGTATCTTAGACAACAAAACCACAAATGGGGTCATGAAGAGTTGGGCAGGACAGAAACAGATGAACAGCAAGAACAAAGACCTTTTGGGCGGGGCAGGGCTGAGGGGCAGGTTAATAGGTTTCTAGGATTTAAAGCAAGAAGGGACCTCAGTTAGTTCAAACCCCTCATTTGATAAAGGCTGAAAGTAGCAAAAAACAGAGGCATTTTGACTCCGTTATACTACAGAATACCTTGCCAATGTGGATATACAGTAAGGATGATGATAATCATAGCTAACATAAAATTAATAGCTTATATTCCAATAGTGCCTTAGAGTTCACAAGGTGCTTTCCTCATCACAGTTTTACAAATTTTATCCCCATTTTACAGATGCAGAGGCTGAGGGTGGTTAAGGGTGTAAGCCTAAATCACAGTTAGTAAATGGTAAAGCTTAGATAATGTTTGATTATTTAGTCTATGGCATGAATGTGGTTCCAGAGAAGCAAAGAAAAGGTTATTTCAGAATCGATTAAAGTTGCAATATTACCTCATTGGTGAGAACCTTAATAGTGTGTTTTCCTCCACATTTCATCCCTATTAACCTAAAAATGAATGGTTCATGCTTGTCACATTTGATCACATCAACTAAATAGATGACTTTGATGGAATAACTAGTGTCCATCATCACTGAATTCTGAATTGTTTTCTCATTGCTTGTAGGTAGTCTATCTGCTGAATGTGCTATTAATGCTGCTTACTTGTTTTGTATAGAATGAAAAGAACCCAAGGAAAATAGAGACCATGCATTCTGAAACAGAATTTAGGAAAGTGTGTATTTAGTCATTCAACAATTTGACCCCAAATTCATTTTCTAAATATCTCCCACTACTCCCCTTTGTGAACTTAAGACTGGCTAAATAGGACTCCTTGTTCTCCTCTAAACTTCACCCAAGTTGTCATGTTGACCCTATGTTGGTGAACTGATTCCAAACGTTCTAAATGTAGCTCAAAGTCATCTCTCTCACTCTCTCTCACTCTCTAGCTCTCTCTTAGGCTTTTCCACATCCCTTTTACAGGAATGATCTTTGAATTTCTATTGCATTTTCACATTGTCTCTTGCAGTTGTAATGGTTTGTGAGCATCTCTTAACTCTCTGCTATAATACAATAAACTCCTGATTCTCATGAAGATAAGGTCTGTGCCTTATTCTGCATACAAAAATGTTCAGCTCTGTTTAAAACAAAACAAAACAACCACAAAAAACAACCTTCCCTTGACCCTGTCATATCTTAATGTTATCCCCATATAGCTCTTTTCTGTTTGACTGCTAAACTCCTAGTCTTCTGTATTCATAGCTTCCATCTTTACCACCTTCAGCCTCTTTGCACTATGACTTCCAAAAACGCCACTCCTCTCGGCTATTCTCTCCAAGATTGTCAGTCATCTTTTAAAAAATACATTACTGAACTTGTCAACAAAAGTGAACGTCCTCCCCAATAAAAAGAATAGGAAAAGAGGACCAAAAGAACAGTATATTAAACAATCTCCACTATGAATATATATATACATATATGTGCATACACATGTATATGTATATATATGTATTATATATGCATATGTGATATGATAAAAAGATGGAGGATTAAATAATTTTATCTAATCCTCACAACCACTCAAACCTTTCCAAAATAATAATTATACATAAGAGATAAATCCGTTTTATTGTCTCCATCTGGGACATAAAGGATCCTAATAAATTAAAAATCTGATGAACTAAGAGCATATAAATCTAATCCCTAATCCCCAATGCAGTCCTCTTCCATAAGCTTCCATGGTCTGACTGGGTTGCACAAATCAACCCATTATCTTGAAAAAGAACTCAAATCTATGTGCTACCAGCAAAACCATCCCCTCACAGGGGCAGCAAACCAAAAGGTATAAGATAGCTTTGACAGGGACAGCAGCAGGAGCTAGTCTTTGCTGCAGCAGTGATCAAGCAGAGAGAGAACTAAGGAAAAGAGGGAACTAGAACAAGTCACTAGATTGTGTTTGTATGTTACTACACTAAGCCTGAGGGAAGGAATGATAAATCTCATTGAGGCCAGTTCTGTGTTCCCTAGAAGCCACTTGAGGCAGAGAATCTGAGGCCAGTGATATGTTAATTGCAAAACATGGAAGAAGATTGATTTGAGGTCCACCTGCTAGGGAAATAGCTATTGAAGAGAGGGAGTAAAAAATGAGCAATGTAAAAGGAATATAAGTGGGGGAAGGATTGTGTGGTAAGAAAAAAATGAAAGTTTTTTAACAGTCGGTTAGGATAACTGAAAGACGCCAGTTTTTGAAGGACCACCCTTTCGGGGAGGAGACCAACGGCATGAGCTACACATGCCAGTCTGCCTGCTGCGCACGTCAGACTGCCTGCTAGCACTCCACTTCCGGGGTGCGAGCTTAAAAGGCAAGGACAGAACAGAAGTGGGAACTTTTTCCTGCTCTGCTGGTCTTCTGACTGTGCTGCACAGGCTGATGCTGACGAGCGTTCGACTGGGCCCGGCTCACGGTTAGCAGCAGCACGTGCTTGACACGGCCTCTCTCTCTCCCCAAAGGTGGCGCTTCGGCTTTTGGTGAGTTTTATACGGAATATAGACTAAGCATAGACTTAAGACGATTTGTATTGTATTTCTACTTTCCTATCCTTCTAATCAACATCACCTTGTGACTACCATAACAATAAATAAAAAGGTCTATCTAGAAAACCAAAAGCTTCTTCCATTTACTAGTCTGGGAGATAAATTAAGGGAAAGGTTAAAGAGGGGAGATTTATGATCTAATATCCAATTTTAAATCTCACAATTGAAATTGCCAAAGATCTCAGGAGGAAAAAAAAATTTAAAGTATTTGAGCATAAGCGCATAAGTCAACAAGGAAAATATTAACAACAGACGTGAATATGGTCTCCAGATGGCCTAAACAAGACATGTACATCTATATATAAATAGTTAAAGGCAAAGGACAACTGAGTAACACCTGATTAGTCAAAGGTCCCTGCAGATTCCTAAGAAAGCATGGAAATACAAGAGGATGTTCTGAATGATTTAGAAGAGAAACAAGAATTGTGAGAGACTTCAGGATTTAGAGTTTAAAGGGACTTTACCATTGATCTAGTTCAACTCTGTTCCTTTACAAATACTCTGAGATATGAGGTAATTTGTTCATAGAAAACATAAAAAACACAGATTCATATGTCTCCTTGAGACATTCTAGTTAGGATTCTTGCCACCACATAACACTGCTTATATTTCTCAAGAGGAAGACAAGTTTTGACAATATTTCCCAGTAATTAATAGTTTTCTCATTGTCCATTGGTGAAAAGCTTGTATTTTAGATATATCAGATATGAAGTAGACATTTCTTTTCTTCTTTCAACAGTCTGCTTTAGAGTATAGAAATTTGCTGCACAATCTCCACCGACGGGAGCAGGACCATTTGAGGAAGTCTCTCTTACTGAAACGGGAGGAAGATTTTGCAAAAGCATACAGGGAACTGGCAATTTTCCAGAGAAATGAACTACACAACATCTTTTTTACACAGATAAAAAATGCAATTCTGAAGGGAGACCTAAAGTTGGAGGCTGCTAAAATGCTCCTTCAAGATTATTCTAAAATACAGGTAATGTCATACAAAGTTACCTCATCCTAATGGTAGAGTAATTTTCCAAAATGTTACTTTAAATGTCACTGTTCAGGGAGACCTTTTTAATACTTACCACTGTTGGTGTTTGTTGCTATAGAATTCTCCCATATTCTTGTGTCTAACCTCTTTGTTCTTCTTTCTCCTTTCAATGGTTCCCCTTTTCTTCTTCTTCCTATACTTTCCTTCTTTTGCTTTCTGCTCTCCTTATTCATTCTCATTCTCTTTCTCTCTCTCTCACTCTCTCTCTCTCTCTCTCTCTCTCTCCCTCCCTCCCTCCCTTTCTTCCTCCCTTCCTCCCTTCCTCTACTGATCAGCACAGAAGCTTTAACCTTCACCGTTTATAACTGGGCTAGTTCACCCTTCCTTAGGCAGCCTGGTGGCCCCCATTTCCCAAAGGCTCATTATATTGTTGCTGGACACACTATATGAACACACTATAAACTTGGGCCACTACGGTTTTGAATGCCCAAGCTCAATGAATCCATTAGTTTCACCTTCCCCCAAAGCAGGGACTATAGATTTGTACTACCATACTTGAATCTCCCTTTGTTCTTCATTAATCTTCTTTCTCTTTTCCTCTCCATAAGTTTTCCCATTCCCTTCTTCTCTCCTCCTTGTCTGTATTATAGAATCATGACTATTAGAAAAAGAAAAAAATTCAATGGTCTTCTAAGATAGTCAACAATTGAATGATAATTCTCGCCATAAAATTTCTACAAGTATTATGGTATTTGAATTCTTAGGAACAAAGTAAAATAATTATATTTATTAACATCTATAAACCTAAGAGTATATTGCATCTTTTAAAAACTTTTAACATGGGGACAGCTAGATGGCACAGTGGATAGAGCACCGGCCCTGGATTCAGGAATACCTGAGTTCGAATCCGGCCTCAGACATTTAACACTAGCTGTGTGACCCTGGGCAAGTCACTTAACCCCAATTGCCTCACCAAAAAAAAAAAAAAAAACCCCAAAAACTTTTAACATAAACCATAACCTACTTTTTCTACAATCACTAGTTTTACATTATTCAGCATTGAGTTCACAAGTATTTGACCCACTTTCTTTAATTTTTCATCATGAAACTACACTCTTCTCACACTGAATATTAAGTAGGCCTTTGACATAAAGTTCATTTTTCCAAGTCTAGCTTTGATTAAAACCCATGAATTTTCAATGGTGTTTAAGTAAGATTAGTTCCTAGGCCACTATAGTATGTTTATTTCCAATTCTTGGGGCAGCTAGGTGGCGCAGCAAATAGAGCACTGGCCCTGGAGTCAGGAGTACCTGAGTTCAAATTCAGCCTTAGACACTTAACACTTACTAGCTGTGTGACCCTGGGAAAGTCACTTAACCCCAATTGCCTCACTAAAAAATAAAAAAAAAAGAAAGAAAAAAAACAATTCTTTTTCTTAGTATTCTCAAAATGTCAGTATATTTATCAAAGTTCATCATTCCCTCAAGAAGTATCAGTCTTGCAGAACCTTGGGAAGTAAAAAAAAAAAAAAAACCCGATACTTTTTGAGGTGGATATTTTACAGTCTGATAAAGATAATCCAATCATATAGGTTCACCTAGCTTTTCTGAAAGTTTTTTTTATTCTTATTGTTCCTCCAACTTAAGATAGCTAAAGTGCATCATAAAGGATTCAATAATAATATACTTCCCTCCCCCCAGCTACCAGATCTCTCTGATGATCTTTGCTTATTTTCTGAGTATTAATTAGGCTGCTTTGTAACAATGGTTTCTCAGTTCTTTCTACCAAGAACTGGTTTAATTTTGGGATAGAATGATCTTCAAAATGCTTTATTTCTCTCAATCAACAACCACTGCAAAGTCAGTAATGGCCACTGACGGATGTTCTTGAATAGCTACCACTTGTATATGTTTTGTTACAATAAAATACATTCTTCAAAACACAATAAAAAAGAGCAATCAAACCTGTATGTATGGCATGAAACCTTGCCATCAATTGCCTGAGAATTCACTACAGTTAGTGAAAGAAGCTCAGTCTAACTTCTTCTTGTCAAAGTTGGGTGATCTGAGTCAGCTATCAGTAGAATGACCCACACATGGCTATTCCTATCACAAAGAGAAATCATATCAAAAGTGTGAGTTGTCCCAAGCACACTTGGTCATTCTACCTCTAATTGAAGATCTTTAGCAATAGAAAGCTGTACTTCCTGAGACAGACCATTGCTCTAACTGTTTGGAATCCCCCCCCCCTTAAATTGAGCAAAAATGCCTCCTCATAACATCTAACCATTGGCCCAAGTTTTATCCCCTAGGGACAAGCAGAACATGTCTAATGGTTCTTCCACATGACAACCTTCAAGTGTTTACAGAAAACTATTATGTTGTCCCCAAGTCTCCTTATTTCCATTTTTAATTCTTGTGAGCTACTGTCTTCTGGCTTCGTTTTGATTCCCTGATTGGACATTTCTGAATGTTCTCTGGATTCACAAGGTGTCTTACCTCAAACTGGAGACAGCACTCTAAAAGTGATATGATTAGCTTGTAGCAAAAAAGAATGATTTTTGGGGCAGCTAGGTGGCCCAGTGGATAGAGCACCGGCCCTGGAGTCAGGAGGACCTGAGTTCAAATCCGGCCTCAGACACTTGATAACTTACTACCTGTGTGACCCTGGGCAAGTCACTTAACCCCAATTGCCTCACAAAAAAAAAAAAAGAATGATTTCCTTTTTTCATTCTGAGCAGTATAATTCTCTTTTTCAACCCCATACTTGCATTAGGATTCTTGCCCCCTCTTTTTCATATGCAGAATCTTCATCAGCTTCCATGTGTTCAAGTACCATTTCTATGAAAAAAACAATGCCCAAATTCATGTATTTTACACTCAAATCTCTCGAGTTCCAGTGCTGCATCTTCACCTCCTAGCTGGAGCTCTCCATATAGATATCCCATAGGCCTCTAAAACATGTCAGCATGTCCAAAACAGAGAATAAGAGGTGTCAGAGGATCCAATTCTGACCTCTATGACAATATCATTATGTAGTCTGAAAGTTTCAGAAGAAAGTAGCCTTTCTTCCATCCCTCTTTTTCCTACTCTCCAGTGGGCCAGTACTGATTAGAATTCTTCTCTGTGTTCTCAGAGCTCTCTTCTCAGTTATTCTCTTGAAATAATACTTCCATCTGATGAAATTATACATCATTCCTCATTTTTTAAAAAAGTCAGTGAACAAAACACCTTTTTACTTTTTCAATGGGGAGACAAATTAGTATTTTATATTCACATGGGGATGGCTCTGAATGAAACAGTAATATATCAAAACATGCAAGAGCCAAACTAGGGAGAAGTGTCTGGGATTTTGTCCTTCAGTATTGACATCTAGAGGAGGAGGTATATTTCTTCCCCAGGGTTGTTCTCTGGCCAGTCAGCCCCAGACCCATGGACTTTGATCAGTCCCATAACATGTAACTATTATCACCTCTGCTACCTCACCTTATCCTGGCTGTTAACACTCCTCAAAGTTCCACTGCCATAACACTCATGTCTCATGGCTCAACTTACCTCATTGCTGCACACAGTGTTAATCATATCGTCAATGAACATCAACTGACAGAATCTCAAGGTTTTAGTGCACTGTAGGTAAGCTTTGCCCAGTTAATCTTTACCCTGCTCTTTCCCCTAGTAGCCTCTCCATCTCTGATCACAAGAAATCTCCAGAAGTTTCTTAAACTCTTCCAGATAGGGCGTTGAGTTCTCTCCATATTTCTGCCAATACAATCCCAATCCCAATCCCAACACATATACAACTAGATTTGCCACAGGTAAAAGAATTCCATGTCAGACACTGACATCCTTAGTTCTATGTGGATTTTTTTAGTGTTTCTTGGCCTATTCTTTGTATAACTTAGATGTATAAGCTTTACGGATTTGTCCCCCATCTGTTCTTATGTGGACAATTTACTGAAGTGTGATGGATGAGGACTTAACAGTCAGGAGTTACTGGCAATGTGACCTCTGAATACTCACTGTTTCTTTATTTGTAAAACAAGGGGGATAGTACCTATACTCTATGCTTCCCAGGTGTGTCATAAGGATCAAATGAGAGAAAATGTTATGTACTCCACAAACCATAAATTACTATGGAAATGACAGCTATCATTATTATTGCGAAAACAAATGCCTTCTAGAATTGTCATTAGGAAAATGTTTTGTCAAAGTGAAAGCAGTATGTAAATATGAGATATTAAAATAATATTTAAAAATCAAAATATAAAGTGAAATATGTAATGAAATTCAATATGAATATGATTCCCCCTGACCCCCGATTGTTGGTCTGACCATGTCATTCCTCCAACTCCTATTCATTCAAATCCAATGAATGATTCCCTATTAGCTCTAGGATGAAATATAAACTCATTGATTGAACACTTAATACTCTTCAGTACTTGTTCCCTTCCAGTCTTTCCAATATTCCTACCCCTGCCTTCACAACAACTCTCACATATACCCCACTTCTTTCCACTCACACAACAGCTACCAATCAAGTACTGGATCTCATCACCTCTAGCCTCATCCATTGCAATAGTCTTTCACTTGGTTGAAAAGGTCCCTTTCTACCCCTATCCATATTCTATTCCAAAATTATTTTCCTCAAGCACAAGCTGGACCATGTTACTACCCAACTCAATCAACTCCAGTCATTCCCTATTGCCTCCAGGATCAAAAGTAAAGCACTTTCTATAGTATTTAAAGTCCTTCACAACTCCCTGTCTTTGTAGTCTCCTTACGTATCCCCCCCACACACACACGTTTTGATCCAGCTATCCTGATTTATTTACTGATGCTTGCAAATGGAATTCCGTGTCCCATCTAACTCTGCATCCCCCATACCTAGAATGTTCTCATTATCCACCTTCCCCTGCTTACTCAAATTCCACTTTTTACAGGATCTCTTTCCAGATCTCCACTCCACCCCAGTATCTTCCCTCTGAGATTGCTTTCCATGTATTCTGTAGATATCTCCTATCTATCTAGTTATTTACAAGTTGGCTCCCTTGTTAGAATGTCAGTTGCTTAAGGACATGGACAGTGTTTTGCGTTTCTTTGTATCCTCACTTCTTGGCACAGTGCTGAGGACAAGAACTGACTGATTCCCCACACCGTTTGGCACAACCATTCTGACTTGCTTGCTAGTCCTTGTGCATGATGCTCTCTCTCTCTCTTCTCTGAGTCTTTATAATGGTTATTCCCCACATCTGGAAGGCTCTTTCCTCTCCTCTTTGTTTCAGGATCCCTGATCCTCCTCAAGGCTTAGCTCAGTTGCTACATCCTGCAGGGAGACTTCCCCCAGTCTCCCAGCTCCTAGTGTCCTCTTCTCTAAGGTTATCTTCCACATTCTCTGTATGTATCTTAGTATATACCTATCTTAATTCATGTTGTCTTCCCCATTTGAGTATACATTTTCTTAAAGGTAGACCCTGTTTTTACTTTTTCTCTGTATCCACCAAGCTTAGCACATAGCATGCACTTTTAAAATGCTCTTTGATACATACTGTCATTTGCTCATATAAATGAGAAAATATACTAAAAGCAAATTACTTCTATTTTTCTCCTTTTTTCAAATAGGAGAATATTGAAGAGTTAATGGATTTTTTACAAGCTAATAAGAAATACCACCTGAGTAAGAGATTTGGCTACAGAGAATACTTGATACAAAGCATACAGTCATTAGAAACCCGGGACCAAAGTCTTCTGAACACAGCAACAGCTCAGATAACAAGCCTTATCCACAAAAATGAGAGGTAATTAAATGCTGAAACTTTCAAATAATAAAAAAAATCATTACCCAGGAAAGAAGATGTTCTCTTGTCAATTCATCCTTCTGTCAGCAGTCCTTAAGTAGAGAATTCCAAGAGCCTCATGAAGCAATGATAGGGCTATTAATTGGCAAAGACATTAGCTGCTAAGTCATGCTAAAATTTCTATGCAGAAGTATTGAGTGAATATAAATCATTTAATCACGAATGTCTTAGAACTGGATGGTATTATAGGACCATACATTTAGAGCTAAAGGGTTCCACAGAGGTGATCTCGTGAATTTCCATTGTTTTACATACAAAGAAACTGAGATTCAGAGAGGACAAGGGACTAGTCAGTCAAATGTTTTTAAGCACCCTACTATGTGCCAGAATCACTGTGCTAAGTGCTTGCCCAAAGTCTCAAAGTTTCTTTTCTTAGAGGCAGGATTTGAAACCAGTTCTTCCTGATTCTAAATCAAGTGGCCTATTGATGGGGGCCCCAGAAAAGGAAATGACTGGCCAGAGGTCATGTAGAATATTGGTGGTGGAGCTAGAACTAGAAACTAGATAATAAAACTATTTACACGAATAATACCTGCATGCCTGATGCTGTCTGAGGACTACTATGCTCCTTTTCTCCTCAGGAAATGCTAATTAACTCTTAAAAGGAAGCTGAGCATAGTTGGGTAAGGGGTAGGGGAAAGGCCAGTGACAAAGTAAGGATACTCAGCTTCAAACCCTATATCTGTCATTAAATAACAAGATGGTCTAGGGAAACTACTTTCTTTTCTTGTGCCTCAGTCTCCTGACCTATGAAATTAGGTTTGCAATTAAGATCTTTGTGCTTCCCTCTAAATTCTGACATTCTACATTTTATAAGGCTACTTCCAGACCTCCTATTCTATGTTCTGTGTTCCAAGGTTCTTTCCAACTTTGACTTTCTGTTCTGCTTATTTCACCTATAGCATTCTGTGCTTCAGTTCATTATTTTGGGCATCAATTCCATTGAATTCTCATTACAGTTGTCCCTGAAGCTGCCATTTTTCCATTTCCAAGAATCTATGTAAATATTATCTTTCTGTTGTTTTTAAAAATACCTTGAGTACTTCTAATCTACATTAGTAAGATTATCATGTCTAGATCAGAGCTGAGGACTATCCTACTTTACCCTGCATTGTTTAGATTGCACCTGGGTTATTGTATTCAGTTTTCAACACCATATTTTGAAAGGAACATCAACAAATTAAAATGCAAGGAGGCTATTCACATTGCTTTTTGGCTATGGAGCACAAAACTTGAAACAATAGATGGAAGTTAACAGGGGGACAGATTTGAGTTTAGTGAGGACTTCCTAAAATTGGAGCAGTCTGGGAATGGGTTATATTATCATGCATGAATTTGCCTAAGCTACTGACCTACCTAAATCTACCTACATATTCAATCTGTATTCTAATGGCAAATACCTAATGACTTTCTGCATCCTAGAAGCATAGATTTAGAGCTGGGAGACAGTTAACAGGCCATCTAATATAACTTCAACTATTAACAGGTGAGGAAATTGAGATCCATAGAGACTAAGAGGCTTGCTCAGGGTCAAACAGTAAGTTAGCAGATTTGGGGTTTACACTCAGATCTTTTGGAGTCTAGAATGGGTATGTAAAAATGACTAAATGTGATTGGCCCTCGTCTTTGATGCCCCCACATGATCTTAGTGACCAGAAATGGATCGCAGAATCATCTCACAGAGAAACTACATCCTGGTTGTGGACAAGAACCTTTCATTAGGGAGTAAGAGGGGCAGCTAGGTGGCACAGTGGATAAAGCACCAGCCCTGGATTCAGGAGGACCTGAATTCAAATCCAGCCTCAGACACTTGATACATACCAGCTGTGTGACCCTGGGCAAGTCACTTAACCCTCATTGCCCTGCAAAACAAAACAAAACAAAACAACAAAAAAAAAAACCAGGAAGCAAGAAACCTAGTTTCTGACTCCACCTCCAAACTAGCTGTATCACTTTGAAGAAATCACCTAAGGGTTCTGCGATATGAAAGCTAATATCATGCCTGCTCAGTAGCAAAGAGTGGATCCAATACAGTCCCTTTTGAAACTTGAAATCTATTACATTCCTTTGACCCAGTCATACCATCATGGAGCATCCTTGGAGATAAGACAGCTTTAGGGAATCTAAATCTGTTAAGTATCATGATCTACTTTTAATAATGGCAGGTTAAAATTGTAGAAAGAATATTGGACTTAGAATTCAGGATTGGATTTCTTAGTCCTATCTCTGATACTTGTTGACTCTATGGCTTTTGGCAAGTTATTTAAATTACAAGCTACAGTTTCCTGATTTGTAAAATGGTCTTACATAAACTACTACCAAGCTCTTGAGATGGTTGTAGAGAATTTAGCAAACTGAAAAAGCTATGTAAATCAGTCATTGTTGCTGTTAATAGAATGTAGAATATTTTACACTGGTCCCTGGATGATGAATGATTGGGTTGTGTTGTAATTGGTAGAACACTGGGCTTAGAGTTAACGAGGTGTGTTTAGATTACTCCTCAGACACATCCTAGTTGTGTGACCCTATCTCAGCCTGTTTCTTCATTTGTGAAATGGGCATATTGTTACCCATAGTTCCTACTTTACAGGGTTGTTGTAAGGGAAAAAAAGGCGATAATAGATATAATCACTTTGCAAATATCAAAGCTCTTTATAAATGGCTGCCATCAACATCATTACTATTACTTTTACTGCTACTAACATAAGGAAATCTAAAGCCATACTGAGCTGTGTTTCTGAAAATATGCTGGGGACACTACAATTCCTTGGGTCTAGAAGCTGGGAGTTCTAGTCCAAATGATCACTAACTAGCTATGTGATCTTAGGAGGAAAAAAATGTCAGTTCAATCTTTCTTGGCCTTAATGTAAGATAATGTCACAGGATTAGAAAATCTGAAATTACCTTTCATCTCTGGGAACAGTCTATGGATATCACCATTTACTTAATAAGTTCACAGACAAAAAATGTTACTAGAAATGGAAAACAGTAATTAGAACACCTAGTGCCTCTTTCTCACCTTTCCTGAAGACAGTGATAATGATAGATAATACCTGTGAGTTCTTGAGGTATCTCTTCAGTTGAGCATATGTGAAAGATTCTTATTCAGTCCTTCTACATTACACAAGGTCATTTTTGTGCTATCTTCCCTATAAACAGTGAGCCCACGTCCTCCATGACACAGTGGATCATCATATGAGTTTGATGTTGTGATCAAAACAATAAAATAAAATTTATCCCATGGGGGCAACCTTCTGGTTGTGAGTCCTCTTGAATTTTTACTGTTGATGTCCTTAAATAGCAGACACACAGATTCTTCCTAGGCCTGTACTAGAAGTTGTTTTCACTCAGTAGGTCCTTTTAGAGCTTGGGCTCCACTGACATAGACTGAGAACCCAGGGCAACCTCTCCACTACAATGGGGTATCACAAGAGGATTCTTTGAGAAGGCTAAGTATAAGTCATTTCCCATTTATTCTTAATGGCCTCCGCTTAAAAAGCTTATTGATGTTATTGTTCAGTTGCTTAGTTGTGTCCAATTCTTTGTGACCCCATGGACCATAGCATGCTAGGCCCTTCTGTCTTCCACCATTTCTTGAAGTCTGTCTAAATTCATGTTCATTGTTCCCATGACACTATCCATCTCATCCTCTGGCGTCCCCCTCTCTTTTTCCCTTTAATCTTTTCCAACATCAGAATCTTTTCCAATGAGCCCCATTTCATTATGTGGCCAAAGTATTTAAGCTTCAGGTTTAGTATTTGATCTTCAAGTGAATAGCCTGAATTAATTTCACTTAATATTGACTGATTGGACCTCCTTGCTGTCCAAAGGACTCTTGAAAGTTTTCTCTAGCATCGAAATCTGAAAGCTTCAATTCTGTGGTACTCAGCTTTTTAATAGTATAACTCTCAAGACATACATTGCTGCTAGAAGGTTTTGGTTATGGACTTTTGAGGTTATGGACTTTTGTCAGCAAGATGATCTCTCCTTTTTAGTATTCTCTCCAGATTTGCCATAGCTTTTCTTCCAAGGAGCAAGTGTCTTTTAATTTAATTTCATGGCTGCAATGACTGTCTGCAGTGATTTACAATGTGTAACTTCCATAAAATATAATGTAGAATTGAAGTTTTCAGTCTTAAATATTAATTTGGAAACTCTGGCTTTAATTGTATGTATTTTTAATATAGAGCCGGGTACTTGGATGAAGACCAGATGGAAACACTTTTGGCTCGAGCTCAAGCAGAAGTTCTTTCTGTTCAACACAAATTGGAAAATGATTTGAAGCAAGAAAAGAAAAAACTTCACCAAAAGCTAACAATTAAGAGAAGACGTGAAATGATGCAAAAGGTCAGTGGACAGGATAACGATTAGCTTTCTTTGATATGTGATCAGCAGTACTATTATTTTATTTGTTAATAGGGAAAACTGTTAAACTCTTATCCTATGACTTAAACAAAAATAATAGTTGGGCATTTCAAATCTGGGATTTTTCACTAGCTATTCCCCATGCATGGGATTCTTAACTTCTTTATGTCAGTCTGTTGGCCTCCTTTAAGTTCCAGCTTAAGTCTTACCTTCTCCAAGAAGCCTTTCATGATCCCCCTTAATGTTCATGCATTCCCTCTGTTGATTATCTCCAAATACATATTATTTACATCTATATGTATATATATATATATATTTGCTATTAACAAAGCAAATAACTATGTGCAAGATAGATAGAAAGATGCTATTTGAATGTGATAGTTGCACATTGTCTCCTCCATTAGAATGTGAGCTCCTGGGGCAGCTAGGTGGCACAGTGAATAAAGCACCGGCCCTGGAGTCAGGAGGACCTGAGTTCAAATCCAGACTCAACCACTTAACACTTACTGGCTGTGTGACCCTGGGCAAGTCACTTAACCCCAATTGCCTCAACCCCCCCCTCCAAAAAAAAGAACGTGTGCTCCTTGAAAACAAGGGCTGTTTTATTTTTTTTTCATTCCTTTTTATCTTCAGCATTTAGCATAGTGCCTAGAACATAGCAGGCACTGAATAAATTCTTGTTGTTGTTGTTGTTATCATTGTTGATTCATTTCAGTCATGTCCAACTCTCTGTGACCTAATTTGGGGATTTCTTGGCAAAGACACTGACTGGAATGGTTTGCCATTTCTTTCTCCAGCTCCTTTTACAAATGAGGAAAGTGAGGCAAACAGAATTAAGTGATTTGTCCAAGGTCACACTGCTAGTTAGTGTCCGAGTACAGATTTGAACTCAGGTCCTCCTGACTCTAGAGCCAATGCTGTATCCACTGAGCTACCTAGCTGCCCCAAATTCTTACTGACTAACTATTTAGCAACCCAGGTTAACAGCACAAATCCTGGAAGGGACAACTTGACTTTCATGCCCCAGAGATGGTGAGCATTGTCTTGTTTAGTATGTAAATTCTGGCACATTATTAAAGTTCTTTTGACATATTGGTTAGTATCCATGAGTGTTTATTCAGCAATCACTTAAGTAGGGCCTACTGTGTTCATGTGACTAAGTACTGAGGAAGATATAACATTAAGATTAGACATGGTTAATAAATTTTAAATGATAATTATTAAGTGCCTCTGTTCTGCTCAGCACTTTTCTTAAGTTCTGAGGGAAATGCAAGCTTTTCATAAGATTTTTCTCATGTAGTAAATGGAGTGGTGCATGATAGAAAGCCTGCCTGAGAGTCTGGAAAACCTAGATCCAAGTACCACTTCTTACATAGGCTACCTTTGTGACTATGGAAAAAACACTTAATCGCTCACTGTCCAAGGCAAAACTCTAAGACTACAAGTTATAGATGAAATTTTGAGCTGCATCTGAGAAGGGAATTTCCACATCAGCAATTTCCTCATTAGATGAAATTGTAGGTCGGGACCCTCTTCTCCCCTCCTGCCAAAGTTGTCTAATTCAATTTGACTAATATATTATCAATCCATTATCTAGTTTTTTGTTGTTTTGTTTTGTTTTTGGTGGGACAATGAGAGTTAAGTGACTTGTCCAGGGTCACACAGCTAGTTAGTGTCAAGTGTCTGAAGTCGGATTTGAACTCAGGTCCTCCTGAATCCAAGGCCAGTGCTTTATCCACTACGCCATCTAGCTGCCCTCAATCCATTATCTATTATGTGTAGAGCACTGAGATAATTTCTTTGGAGAATCAAGTTTCATATTAGATTTATATGTTTCATTTAATTCAATGCAACAAAAATATATCGTCTATGGTGGGCAGAGCACAATGTTAAGTATCCTAAAAATCTTAGTGGCATTTTAAGTTTTATTAGCTTTGAACTTCATTAAGACTTTTGGGACACCAAAAGTGTGTGTATATATAAAGTGTGGATAAGACATAGCTAATACAATTGAATTCAGGAAACATTCATTAAGTACCTACTGGATGCAGAGTTCTACCCTCCTACAGCTCATATTCTAAGAAGGGGATGAGGAATCGGCCCAAATACCTAGTGTTTTAAAGTTAAATGGAACATTAGAATGATTGAAGTGTGGGATGCTGAATAGAAGGGTACTAAAGAAAGTTTCCATTGAGAATTTCAGGCAACTTGTCCCATACAGAGTGAGCCTCCTTGGGTCATCTAAAATTCGAGCAATGATGATGATCTATGGTTCCACAAATCTGTAGCATAGAAAAGGGAGTAATGTATTCAAAGCAATTACTTTACTTTATGCAAAAATGCCCAATTAAGCAATTTAGATTCTTGCATGCAGATTTCTGTGAAATGAACTGGCCCTGCTGTGTAAATTGACAGATCAAACTAGCTGTCTATACAAGTGAAAATTATTAAGGCTCTTCATGGAAGGCAAAAGCTTTTTGGTTACATCAATCATACCCAGACAGCCTTGAGAGAAAGGGTAAAATTCCTTTCAGAGGCCTTCATTACAGTACCATGAGGGGACTTATTTCAACCCACAAGAACCATCATTGAATACTAAAGAATTATCATTCCTTCTTCATCCTTGGTAGGAATCTTTTCTTTCTTAGAAATCATAAAATATCAAAGTTTTCATGGACCTCAGAGGTCAACTAGTCCAATTTGTAGCACCCATCTGCTGTAAATTCCTCTACAACATCTGTGGCAAGCATACAGCCTCTTCTTGAACACTTTCAGAGAAGGGGAATTTACAATTATTTGAGACAGTCCATCTACATGTCTCTAACTGTAAGGTTCCCCATCTCTCCTTTTACTCCCTACACTTACCCCAACACACATACACTCACACTCACACTTACACACATTTACACACACACACACACACGTACACATCTTTTATATTGAGCCAAAGACAACTGTCTTGTAATTTCCATGCATTAGCCCTAGTTTTCCCTCCTGACACCAAGTACAAATGTAATTCCTTAAATATTTGAATAATTTTAGCTTACATTTGTATAGCCTTTTAGAATTTACAAAGCACATTCTTTACAACACCTTTCAAACAAGATAGAAAAAATTATTATTCTTATTTTACAGATAGGGAAATTGAAGATGACAGAATTCATATTCCTATTCTGCTTCTAAGTCTTTTCTTTGACAGGTTATATATCTCTAGTTTCTCCAACATATTCTCCCATTCTATATTTTCCATTCATCTCACTAAACCAGCTTACCCTCCTCTGTACAGACTCTGATTTGTGAAGATCCTTCCTAAAATGTCACACCCAGAACTTTATACCACATTTCAGATATGATCAGATAAGGTGATAGTGGAACTATCAACTCCAAATACTAAAAAAAGGGATTAGTTATTTGCCAACTAGTAAAAATTTTGTCTGAAAATGAGAAGTGGTATATGGAATGTCTAATTAATGCCAGGGCATGTAAAAATTACTTAAGTCAGAGAGGAAGAACTCTAATATATTGAGCAGATGTATCATGGAGGATTTATGGAATGACATAGACAAGAGTTATAGAGAATAAGAAGGCAGGGAAGGACTGTGGTCTGTACCAATGGAGGAAGTGTCCACATTATTGATATCATGGTTCCATCAAAGTCAATAAGTGACACTGAAAATGAATATAAAGTGAGCCTCCCCCTTGGGAATTTGTTTTTGACTTTATTCTATTACTTTCTTTATCAGTGCTTTCTTTCTTCACATAATAATAATAATAGTATTTACATAGCACAATAACCTTCATTTCTTCAATTCTAGTCTAAGTCATGACTGTCCCACTTCTGTACCCTTATAATTCACATATATTTGACATTTCACAAATTGTAACAGGAAATCACACTTTTCAGCATTGCTTTGCTGGTGACCTTGCCTCTCTCGGAAGGTGACAGTCATTCCTGGCTACTGTGTATATCAAATTACAGTGCTTGATAATGAGTTTCAAGGTCCTTCCACAATCATGTCTGAACCAATTGCTACCTCTTCCCATCCCTACTGGGCTCATGATAAACCATAACAACAATAACAAAACTTCTTATTCATACACTTATTCATAAATTATCCTCTTTCTGTCTTTGTATCATAGACAGGTTGTTCCTTTCATCTGAGGTGATATCATCTTTGTGACCAATTTACCACCTTCTTGAAGCCCAAATCTTTTTTTTTTAATTATAAATACATTTCCTCCATGTAGCCAGTCTAGATTAATCTCATCAACCTCTGGTTTCCTCCTTTATTCCAGAAACTCAGTCTAGCCAATATTTTAAAATCTGTACTATGTGCATAATAGGATTGTGCTAGATATGGGAAATGATACAAAGATTAATGTTAAATTAGAGAGGAAGAAGCAAAGGTAGCAATGAACTTAAGATCAGAGGGCTTGGGTTTGATTCTCAGCTCTGGAATCTATTAGTTGCGTGACCTAGGGCAACTTATTTAATATCTCTGAGCCTCTATTTTCTTATTTGCAAAAGGGAAATGATATTTCACTCTAGTAATTAGTGTTATTTTTAGGAAAGTACTTTGCCAGAAAGTCTTATGTAAATGGGAGGAAAAGGAAGAAGAAGAGAAGGAAAAAGGAAAAGGAGAAAGAGGAGAAGTCAGTCATCATCATCATTGTACTAACTCTTGTTTCTTTAAAACAATGATCAGTCCACATAATATTTATTATGTTAAGTTCTAGGAAGCACTCTGATAAATTAGAGTATTTTTATAGAATGATAAAGGGGCTAGAGATTATGTACCATGAAAGTCAGTTGAAGAAAATGGGTTTGCTTAGCTGGGAGTAGAAAAATTTAAGTGGGGCATGATACCTGTCTTCAAGAATCCAGAGGGATTAGATTGTACTACATGATCTCAAACTAGGAACATTGGGCTTAAGTTCCATTTTTGACTTGATGTGAAGAAAAACTTTCTATAATCCAGAACTGTCCAAAAGTATCATGATTCATCCCCTAATCTTTATGTAAATTTTGCCTGACTGATTAGGTAGGCCAAAATAGATGAGATTTTTCTTTCTTCCAATATAGATTAGACTAGATGGTAACTAAGGTCTTCTCAAATTCTAAAATTCTGTGATTTTGTTAACATGGGAATCTATATGCCTTCTAAGATGGACAAAACATGGCACGCGTAAGAATGAATGTTAGTCTTTTGTTGTTGTTGCTGTTAATGCATAACAGTATCTTGAGGGCAAAGGTAGTTTGTGACCATCAACATCTAAAATAGTGCTTAGTACATAGTGGACCCTTCATCACTGTGGTTGATTACATTGTCATAATCCAGAATTTCACCAAGGAAATTCATATGAGGCAGCAAACACGATCGTGCTAAGTGTGACTGATAATTCCTTTAGCCCACACTCCCTTCCCTTGAGAGTATCCATAAGAAATATACTAACAAGGGTTCATAGTTGGCCTCCTTGACATTAACCTCAAAACTCTGAGCTATAGGAAATATAAAAATCTAAAAAAGATACCTTTGTCCTCAAGGATATTATAGTCTAATAGAATCCAATTGTAGAAGAAGTGCTGACATATGACAGAGAAAATTGGAAACATGGAAAAAGACATGAAAAGCAATAGAAATTCAACAGATTTTTAACATTGCTATTATTTTTTTTTCAAACACATCAGCAAAAAGAACTGAGGAAGGAACAGCTTTCCATGAGGGATGCTATTAGAACCTCTGGAGAAGTTAGCCATTACTTGATCCACTGGCAGACCATGCTATCTGACCACAATGCTGCACTGGAAGAGCTGGTTGAAAGGCTTGACCATGATGCCTTAGAAGAACTGAAGACCCTAAAGCAGGGACTTACCATGAAAGCGACTGATGAGCTGAGACGCGTCCAGAATGGGGTGATGACACAAGAGTTACTCAAACTCAACGTGCCCTGGCTCTTCTTGCAGCAGATCTTAGAGGAACATAGCAAAGAGATGGCGATCCAAACTGAGCAGTTTGAAGGGGAAGAAAGGGGCAAGAATCAAGATTATCTCCAGAATATGAAGCAAAATCTGAATGATGAACTGGAGAGAAATGTGGCAGAACAGAAGGAATTAAGGCATTGGGAACAGCTGGTATTCATGTGAGTAATTAGATGGTTGATTTGGTCAGTAACAATGTCTAAAAAGTGAAGTTGTTTCATGTCAGCAGGTACAATCACAAACGTGTATTAAGTACCTACTCTGTGTAGGGTCCCCCTGTGGTGTGATCTGGGTGTTTGAGTGAGTGTGGAGTGGTTACATATTTAGGTAAGACACAGCCTCTGCTCTTAGAGAGCCTACAGTTTAGGAGGAATTTGACTTGAACACATGTAAATGTCAACTACAATATGGTTTATTAATGTGGGGACCAATTTTTAATTGGGGAGTGCTAGCTAAGTAGCTCGCCACAATATTAGGGCAAGGAAGGAAACTGGCAGCCTCCCTCAAAACAGAACAAGATTTATTTTAACAAGAACGAACTTAAAAAAAACACAAACAGGATCAGTAGGATCAAGGGAAAGGAAATAAAAATGGGGAAAGGGAAATTATAATACCTGAAAAATACCACCACCCAGGAATCAGCTGAAAATATGCAACAGAATGCCTGTAGATCTCCAGCTTCCACCTAGAATGCCCAATTCTCCTCCCCCAAACCTAGAAACACCCCACAGAGCCCCAGCCAATGGGATGGCCGCTCTGAGAGTCACATGACTGCCCTCACTAGGTTTCCAATCATTATAATTTTGCCAGGCCCATGTAGGCAGCGGCAAGTGGTGATGACTTGAGGTGCAAGAGCCCTGGCAACAGCTACAACCAGCGGGTGCATCACCGTGCGGTTTGCAGAGCCCCAGGCCAGTGCTCGCTGAGGCATAAAAACCTCAAATAACAATTAATTCTTTACATTAAGTATATAAGAGAAGTCTAAAACAAAATTACATATGTGAGCTGAAAGAAAGGTCATTACAAGTTTGAGGGGATCAGAGTAGACTTTATAGAACAAATGGTGTTTAAGTTGGGCTTTATAGGTTAAGTTGTGAACTTGAAAACTCAATCTATTGCAAAATTGAAAATAAAATTTGGAATGCAGGTGTTTTAGAGCCACATTAGAACCTCACTCAGATCTGCTGCTACAGCTGATTCCCCTTAGTAAATGGCATAGAAGCTTGAGCCTCATAAGGCCATCTTGCCAAATTGTTCCATAAACAACCCAGATAATAGTTCTTTTTCTGCCCTCAGCCTATTCATATGCATGCTTCATAGAAGGGAATGGAAGAACTCCCTGACACCAGACTACATTGTTTGTATTTTTTGTGTTTCCCTGGCCTGCCACAGTGCTTGAGCAGTGCAGGTGTTTAATGAATGTTTGTTTTGTTACAAAAAAGAAGTAAACAAATGAAGACTGGGCAGGAATTTCAATAGGTGAGGATGGGGAAGAAAGACACAGCAGGTATAAGAAACTCCCTGAGCAAAGGGACAAAAGCAGAAAGGGACAAGTTGGGAAAATGCAGCAAGTAACCCAATGTGGCTAGAATGAAGGAAGCACAGAGAGAAGTATGTAAAATGAGAAAGGAAATACATGGTAGCGCCAAATAGGAGCAGCTAGGAGATACAGTGGATAGAGAAATGGATTTGGGGGCAAAGAACCCTGAATTTAGGTATGGCCTGAAACAATCACTTGCTGGGTTACTTTAGACAAGTCACTCAGGTTTCTATCCATTTCAGTTTCCTCATTTTGTTTTTTGGTGGGGCAGTGAGGGTTAAGTGACTTGCCCAGGGTCACACAGCTAATATGTGTCAAGTGTCTGAGGGTGGATTTGATCTCAGGTCTTCCTGACTCCATGCCCAGCAACCTATCCATCACAGTGACTAGCATTCCTAGATTTGGCAACTGTTCACAGGGAAAAAAAAAGAGCTTGGAGTGTTAATCGATGACCAGCTCAGTATGAATTGACAGAAAGACAGAGTGGCTAAAACACTAACAGCATTGTGACTAGCATTAGTACAGGAGTGATGTCTAGGTCAAGGAAGTTATAGCTCTACCAAACTTTGTCCTCTCAGGTCTCTATTGTTTTATAATCTAGGCGGGACATTTTGAATGACATTTGTCACATGTGATAAATTAGAGGGCTACCTGAGGAGGAGAATCATGACATATGAAGAATAGTTGAAAAAAATCTATGGGTATTTAGCCTGGAGGAGAAAGGAGATAGTTAGGGAACATCATGTCTTTCCTTGGGCATTCAAAGAACTATCATGCAAAAGAAGCCCTTTTTATATTACCTAAGATTGTAGAACTAGGAGCAATGAGGGACAGTATCAGGGAGGCATATTCTGAGTCAATCAGAGCTTTCTAAATATAGGACAGGCAGCCCTGCACAATAGTGCATTCTCTATTCTCACGCTAAGGATAGATGGCCATCTGTCAAGGATGTTCAAGTTGGCCCCAGAGGAAGGAATATGAAGAAGGGGAGGAAATTTTGGAGAGGCAGAATTTGGCTTCTTATAAGAAATAAAAATTCCTAACCTTGCTGCTTTGTGTGGGAGAGAGTTCACAGTGAAGCAGAGGTCTTCAGGCCATTCCTAAATGGGGCTGATTTGGGGATTTAACACTTGTTAAGGAGGTTGTAGTGGGAATTCCTATTTAGGTACAAATTGTATTAGGTGACCTCCCCCCACCACATCAAATCCCTTCTAACTCTGTGATCCAGATATACAAGAGGCAACATGACATAAGAAATGGAGTATGGGATTTGGAGTCAGGAAGACCTGGGTTCAGATCCCACTTCTGACACCTATTAGCCATGTGATTCTTGGCAAGCGTTAACTTCTCTGAGACTGTTTGCCCATTCGTAAGATGGGGCTAGTCATAGTTGTACTTTGCTCTTAGGGCTATTGAGATATTCAGATATAATAATGAGTGCTGTCTATTATGATTACTTTAAAAGGGCTTCCAGCATTGGGAGGGATCAAAACACTAAGCTTTCAGAGATAGAAGAGACCTTCAAGATCACCTCACATTTTATAGTGAGAGGACATCATTTGCTCAAGGTCAAATATAGCAAGTGGCCAAGCCAAAAGTCAAACCCAGCCTTTTTGACTCTAAATTCCAGGAGTTAGTCTACCATTCCATGAAATAAATGACCTCCAAGGTCTCTATTTCAAAGGTGTTTGAATAAGAAATTTACAGTCCCTTTACAATGACCATAAAACTGTCTAAGACAGTCTGAAACGTGTAGAACTAGTACTGTGTCCTGAGATAAGCAGCTTTGCATAGTAGTTCAAATAATGTACTGAGAGTCCTACATTAGAATCCCACCATCAGATACCTAGTTGTTGCATGACCCTAGGGAAGTCACTTCATCTCTTAGTCTCAGATTCCTACTCTTTAAAATGAGGAAAGTATTATGTGTATTGTATGTGCTTTTATATTTCCAAACCTTGAAGGACTACATAAATTTCAGCTATTAGTAAAATCATTATTCTTTTGGCATAACTCAGCTAGAAAACATCTCAGGACAAGTCTCTATCCTGCCATTATTCTTTTTTGTTTAATGTTTTCTGGACTGTTGCATAGCTGTACAAAACCATTTCTGTCACATGTTACTTGTATGACCTTGTGCAAGTCACATAAAGTTTCTCAGCCTCAGGTTCTTCATCTGTAAAATAAGGATATTATACCAGGTCCCTTCTAGGAGCATAGCTTTAGGGCCTCTTTGGACTCTGAAACGATGATCTTAGGAACTGCTTTGTGTAATTGAATAAAACTATTAGTATTATTTTAGTGTATTTTTTTAAAATAGAGAAATCCATTAACTCTATAAACATTAATTGAAAATGTCCTCTTTGCCTGATACTGTGCTAGATCTTGTTGAGGATACAGATAAAGAGAATGTATTATTTTTCCCTCAATGTCCTTTCCATCTATTTGGGGAAATGAGGGTCACACACCTCAAAATAACTTCACTGATGGAAACTGACATTTAAGGGCCTCACTTAACAGCTGGTTGTCATGAGTTACTATGACCGAAAAATTCATTACCACATAGGTAAGCTCCTAGTGATGAGGCTCTTTGCATTTGGCATGGCTGGTCCTTAAACAGTCTTCACATAAGCCATACTGGAGGGGGATTTATTATTGGAAGGGGCTTCAATGGTCATCTAGTCATTTGATGGGTGAATATGAGATGTGGTGGATAAAATGTGAAATGACCAATGAAGCAGAAGTTCAAGCTTCATGCATAGCGATTCATTAATCAATGTATGACAACTGCATAACACATCAGCACCAGCTCTCTTCAACCTTGACACTGGACCCCAAATATAAGAGGAGACAGATTTTATACATTAAAAACAATTCATAAAATACAGCCAAGTAATTAAAATAAATCACTTAAGCAGTATACAAAATAAGGTAATCTGGTTTCTAATTGAAAGAATGATTAGTGACTTTCCAATGTGGGGGCGGGGGGGGGGTGGAGAATGAATAGGTGCAATTCTCTGAAATCAGAAAGAGAGGTGTCCTATTTAACCTAAGTGTCTGTAGTCAATCAAAAGAACATGGAGAGAATCACTGATTTCTAAGTATGGGGTCAGTTTTCAGATATCACATAGGTTTCTTGTGGTGTGTGATTGTGAGAAAACTCCTCGCATAAGTTTTTGGATCATACTGACTTTAAGGTCAGCATAATCCAGGCTCTTAGATAAGGGTTTCTAAGTAACAGGTAGAGGTGGGCCCCTTTCCTAGCCATGCAGGGCTAGGTCCAAACAATACAATAAAGGGGTTTTTTTTGACAATTTTTAGAATTGAATAAGGTTTTCTCATGATGCAGACATTAGAAAGATCCATAATTGAATAGAAAAGGAACTGAGTTAGATCCAGAATTGAGTCACAAGATAAAGTCAGTGTGGTTCACTCAATTTTTCCTTTTGATTCATGGGGGAGAGGCGAGCCTAGTCCCCCTTTCCCCCCGGATTACTTTTCTATAAAGTAAAGCTATGAGGATTTTCATATATTCATTATCATAATTTCATGTCAGACTTTAGATCACACAACTTAGAGCACTCACAATGGACTAATTTTGAGAAGGGAGATTTACATGGCACCAAGGTAACCAAGAAAACTCAGCAAGCATAAGTACCATGAAACAAAAGGCAAAAGCAAAAAAATAATTATTATCAACATTAAACAACATCACATCAAGACTCATTGCATCCTAGTAACCCACTCCCAATGTTCATCTAATCATTTCATCTTGTCCTGACTTTCAGATGCCCCATGTAGTCATCTGGTCTCTGATGATGTCTTCTGTTAGACATTCTGGAATCGGCCTCATTTTCCAGACAGATCTAGAAAGGAATCTGCTAAAATCTGATAGTAGCAATTAATTTAATACAATTCAGTACAACTTTGTAAATTTGGTTTTCCAATAACTAGTTCATAAGGCATAGGGTTTAGGTAAGAAACAGCAAGTAGTGCATGAAAACTGAAATTCTCTAAAGATTCAGGTGAATTATGTGTTCCTAATTTGATGGTCTTAAAGCTCTGTTGTTAATAGGATCAGCTCCATAAGACTTGACCTGGCTTTTATCACATGAACTAGTTATTGGAAAACCACATGTATAGTTTAAAATCATGAGATTTTTCATGCTTGCATCTCATTACATAAACTCAAGAGATGTTCCAGTATCAAAGTATTAAAAAATAGATTGAGCATTGTACTTAGAAAACTTCACTGTGCATCTGCCCTGATTATAGAAATTTGCTATGAAAGGAAAAATAGAAACATACTTATAAAATTGTCAAGAATTGTCTCCTCAAGAGCACAGACTGAACTGATGTATACCATGACAAGGGAAAAAACTCCCTTAGCTCTGTTTGATTCCATACAATGGTCATATCTAGTAGTCATTCATGTAGTCACAGGGTATCAAAATCGAGGCTCAGGATTTAGAAAGTAAAGGAATTTCCCATTCATAAAGAAAATAGCACAATGGGGAAACTGAGTCAAGAGGCTCTAACCTTAGGCCATACCAATGTTGTCCACTCAACTTTTCCCAGGGACAATCATCCCCTTGTAGAAGTTTTCAGACTGTATAATGTGCCATTTTCTATTGTTAGGTTCATAGCAATTCAGATAATCATTCCTATAATCAAAATTTACAATAATAAATTATAGTCTTAATAGTTTTTATCTCAAATAGCAAAATTTCACTAACCAATCATTTAGGGAATGAATATTAATTTCTTCATGTTTCCCTAACAGTTACATTTCATTTGTACTTTATTAAAAAATTAAAACTAACCACATTCTGGAATTTCAAACATATAGAAAATACCTAATAGTTGACATATTATTGTATTGAAGATACGTATTTAAACTTCCCTATACATTTTCATAATTTTTACAAGTGATAGGCAAAAATTTTCAAGTGAAAACTCACATTTTATTATAGAAAACACTATCATCATTACCGTCACCATCACCATCACCATCATCATCTGCTTTAAAACAAAATAGGCGGGGGGGGGGCACAGCCAAGATGGCAGAGGAAAGACTGTGACTCCCCCAGCTCCTGACAAACCCATATACACACTTCAAAAATAATGCAGTAAGACAACTCCTCAAGTAGCTTAGACTACATAAGAACAGAGTGAGAATATTCTCTAGCCAATGATGGCTTAAGTGGGAAACTGGGATCACCTGCTGTTCAAGCTGAGAGAGGAGCTCAGTATGCAGTGTAGATCCAGCATGTGACAGACAGCACCTCCAGAGCCTTGGAGTCTTCAGTGCCAGCAGCTCCTTCTGAGGCTCGGATCATGGACCAGTGAGGGTGTTCGATGGTTGGCCAGGGTGAAGTGGCTGAGGTCTCTGCAGCAGTTGGGGTGAAGCACCAAGGTTCTGAACCAATGGGATGACTAGAGTGGTAGCAACCTAGGGAGGGGCACAGGCACACCAAGCTTCTGACCATATAGAATCAGATTTCAATCAGACGTATGTTTCCAGGTCAAGATGAGTAGGCAAAGAAAGCAGCAGACCATAGAAAGTTTTTCTTTCTTTTTTTGGGGGGGGGGATGGGCAACATAGACCATAATACACCTTCAGAAGAAGATAATAACAAAGTCCAAGCTCTATCATCCAAAGCTTCCAAGAAAAATATAAATTGGTCTCAGGACTTGGAAGCACTCAAAAGCGACTTTGAAGAGAAAGTAGTAGAGATAGAAGGAAGATTTAGAGAGGTAGAGGAAAGAATGGAAAGAGAAATGAGAGCAATGCAAGAGAGCTATGAGAAAAAAGTCAACAGCTTGAAAAGTCAAATAGAAAAGGAGATAAAAAGCTGTCTAATGAAAATTATTGCCTAAGAACTAGGATTGAACAAATGGAAGCTAGTGACGAAGACACAGTAAAGGAAATCCAAACGAATTTTTAAAAATAGAGGGCAATATGAAATATCTCTTTGGTACAATAGATGATCTGGAAAATAGATCCAGGAGAGATAACTTGAAAATCATTGGACTACCTGAAAACCATGACCAAAATAAGAGTTTAGATATCTTCCAAGAAATTGTCAGGGAAAATTGCCCTGGTATTCTAGAAGCAGAAAGTAAAATGGAAATTGAAAGAATCCACTGATCACTTCCAGAAAGAGATTCCAAAAGGAAAACTTCCAGGAATATTGTAGCCAAATTCCAGAGATTGCAGGCCAAGGAGAAAATATTGCAAGCAGCTAGGAAAAAGGAATTCAAATACTGTGGAGCTACAGTAAGGATAACATGAGGTCTAACAGCATCTACATTAAAGGACCAGAGAGTATGGAATATGATATTTCCAGAGGGCAAAGGAACTGGGACTACAGCCCTAAATCACCTACACAGCAAAACTGAGTATAATCTTTCAGGGGAAAAATAAGACTTCAATTAAAAAGAGGACTTTTAGGCATTTGTGGTGAAAAGACCTGAACTGAATAGAAAATCTGACTTTCCAATACAAGACCCTAGAAAAGCATAAAAAGGTAAACAGGTAAAAGAAATCATGAGGGAAATAAAAACGTTAAATTATTTATATTCCTACATGGGAAGATAATAGTTCTAACTCATAAGAACTTTCTCAGTATTAAGGCAACTGAAAGGAATATACTTAAACACAGGTGTGAATTGACTATGAAGGGATGATATCTATAAAGCATTTATTTTTTGTTTATCCCTTTTTTGTGGGACAGGCAGGGTGTGGTAGCTTATGTCTGGGGCCAGAATTGAGCTCAGGGCTTCCTGGGTCTAGGGCTACTGCTTTGTCCACTGTGTGACCTAGCTGACCCATGATGACATCTTCAAAATAAAGTTAAGGGGTAAGAGGAATTCACTGGAAGAAAGGGAAAGGGAGATGTGGACTAGGGAAAAGTAGCTCACATAAAAGAAACAATAAAAAACTTATGGAGTGGAGGGGATAATGGGGAAGGAGTGGGGGAGTGAGTGAAGGTTACTCTCATCAGAATTGGTTCAAAGAGTGACTAACATACACACTCAAGTGGGTCTAGTAATATATTTTGCCCTGAGGGAAAGTGGGAGGGGAGGGAAATGGGGGGGATAGGCAAAAGAAGGAAGGGTAGATTGGGGGAAGGGACAGATTGGGGAAGGGGGCAGTAAAAAGCAAAATACTTTCAAGGAGGGATAGGGTGAAGGAATATAGAAAATAGAGTAAATATCAAGGGGAGGAAATAAGATGGAGGGTAATACAGTTAGAAATAGTAACTGAAAGACATGATGAGCAGGATATCAGAAGGACATATGAAAAATGCAAACCATCAACATAGGAAGAACAGATGGTATCTGAATATAGATTGAAGTATAATTTTATTTGTTAGATCCTCTTTCTAAAGTTATTTTGTCTATTTTCTTTCACAACCTGACTAATGTGAAGTTGTTTTGCATGATTACACATGTATGACTTATATTGAATTGCTTGATTTCATAGGGAAGGTTGAGGAGGGAGGAAGGAAGAAAATTTAGAACAAAAAGTTTTTAAAAAATCAATGTGAAAAATTGTTTTTTATTTTTTTACATGCAACTTGGGGAAAATTCTAAATAAAATGAAAATTTTAAAATGCAAAAATATATACACCAGTAAAAATTGAACTTTTCAAATATCTATTTTATTACTTTTATAGCTCAATTAATATTCTAACAGCACCCAGATTTTTTTCAAAGTTGTTTTTTAACAACATTTCTGATACAATGACTCCCCAAATTTCACAATATAAGAGAATTTAGAAAGACAGTCATAACATACCTGGGTATGGGAGGTAGCAGAGAGGAAAGAGTAAAATTTACTGTATATTCAGGAGATGAAGAAGTAAAAATTGAATGCACAATGAGGGCAAAGGAAGAGAAAAAATAACTGATAATGGAGATGAGGAAAGATCCTAGGATTAGAAAATTAGAGTTGGAAAATTTCATTTTACAAATGAGAGAGCTAAATCTGAGAAAGTTTTAAGTACCTTCCCCAAGGTCACACAGGTAATAAGAATCAGAGTCAGGATTTTAACCCAGATCTTCCAACTCCAAACTTTCCACTATAGAACACTGCCTCAAGGAGTCATAGATAATGCTAATTGATGGAGTTGGGACAGATTAACTTTAACTTCACAGCTAAATGCCACAATTTTATTACTGATACGGTTATTGTTATTAGAAATAATTGCATTCAAAATGGTTTGGGGGGATTAAATTTAAGTGCTGTCCATCTGTCTCACTTGTGTTAGTATTTTACATTGCACACAAAAGGGGGAAATTTATTTGACCATCTGTAGTTTTAAAAAATCTATCCATATAAGAAATATTTTCTAATTTTGCTATTTTTTGATGAACATTTTCTAGATCGTGTCAATTTCCCTTTCAATCACGCCTTTCCTATATTAACTACAGTCTCTTGGTAGCAAATGAGACCCTGCTGGTTTGAATGATCTAACTTGTCTCCCTCAACATCAAATTCAGTAGCAGAGAATAACATAGTTACTATAGAGAAGAGAGGCACATATGTTTGCCAAGAATAATCTGATCTTCATTTAGATCAGATAACTTCACGGGCCCTTTCATTCCACCTCTATCTTCTCTGATCCGTTGGTAATTCTTTTCCAATCTTTGTTGGTTCTGGTTTGTTTGTTTTTTGTTTTTTTTTTTTTTAACAAGGAAAACAATACTTTTTTGTGCATCTAACTCCCTAAAAATAAGGTCTTTAAATGCTCTGAGATTTTTCTAGAAGATTTTTTTTTTGAGGGAATAATTATTCAATTCAATCTACATTCATTCCAAAGCTCTTTAAAAGTTATGATTCCTCCTTGGACTCTTAGCCTAGCATGAATAAAGTATGACATTCTTATCACTAATAAATGCTTATTTTCTTTGGTTCTATTTGGGTCTATGCTGCCTGGCTTTCTGCAAGGTCATTCATCTGAAAAGAAAAACGAATTTTGTTGCCCAGCATAGGTGATAATAAATTTGTATGTTGTTTTTTCTTCTTAAGGGACCATTAATAGAACAAATCTTCAAGCCTATCTGTGTACTTTACCTATTTAAGACTTTAAATGACTTCTGCCTTTTATTTTTGATGTACAATATAGCAGTGGTTTGGAGGAGCTTTGAAACTACCTTTCTAAATCCTTTTGATTTTAAGTAACACAAGGGAACAATAAATCCATAGGAGTAGGAACTGACATGAGTGTTACACGTGTGAACTCCCCTACCCTCCTACTCTTCTATTTCAAAACAATTGACAGAACAGAGTGGGGTGAACTGGATAATCACTAAGGTCTTTACTAGCTCTAAATCACATGATACTTAGTAGGAATATACTAAGTATATTCCTTTCAGTTGCCATCTGTTATACATAGACTTGTGTCAGCCTCTGGAAAGGCTAGGAAGATAAGAAACATGTAATCTTTGCCTTTCTAGAGCTGCCAATATTAGTACATGGTCACAAATTCAGGAAAAAATTATGCATATAGAAACAAGATATAGATGCTCTGAGAGATCTCTAATCTCTCTTATCAGTATGGGCACTCTTCCTATTGGAAAAGATGGAAACCCCTTTTTTTTCCATTTCATGCTATGCAAATTCATAACCATGTTTTTAATTTTTAAAAGGTTTTGTTAATAATATTTTATTTATGTCACTTTAATTTCTTAATGTATATGTATGCTCCCTCCCCTTCCTAGAAAGCCACTCTAATAAGGAGAAAAAAAGTAATTCAGCCAAACCAACCAACACACTAACCAAGTCTGGCAGGATAGGCAGTGTTCCACACCCACAGGTTCTCACCTCCAGAAAGAAGAGGGGTATATTTTCTCCTCATCTCTGAGTCAAAGTTGATGATTACAAGTACACATTGTTCAATTTCATTTTTTATTGTTCTTTCTAGCTGTCATTTTAGTCATCGTCATATACTATTTTCTAGATTCTGCTTACTTCACTTTGTATGAACTTCTATAAGTATATGCAGCATATCCATTTTTATTATTATAATATTCCACTCTATTTCACCTCAGTGTTTGACTATATTTTATTAATTATCTGGCACCTAGTGGATGCAGTGATAGAGTGCTAAGCCTACAGTCAGCAAAACATCTTTCTGAGTTCAAATCCAGCCTTAGGCAGGATATTTACTAGGTAAGTGTGTCATTTAACCCTGTTTGTCTTAGTTTTCTCATTTATAAAATGAGCTGGAGGAGGAAAAGGCAAACCACTCCACGATCTTTGCCAAGAAAACCCCAGATGGGGTCGTGAAGAGTTAGACATGACTAAAAAATTACTAAACAACGAAAACAAATGTGCCAGACACTATGATAGGCAATAGTGATGCCATTACAAAGACCAAAAAAAGTTTCTGTTCCTCAAGGAGCTCACATTCTAATGGAAATATAATTCTTAGTAGAAAGAGATATAAGTACCTCTCATAGCTATTGGTATGAGATGTGTTCTTAACCAAACAAGAAATACAGGTAATTACAAATGATAAAATATATAACTTTGGTTGATTGACACTGAAAACCTTCAGCACATACAACATTTGCATGTAGGATAAGAAAGAAAGTGATTGAATAGGAAAAAAATTATTTGTAACAAATTTCTCTGATAAAGAATTGGCATACAAGATATATAAATAATTTATGTACATATGTATATATTGACTAAAATATACATTGTATATATGTATGTTAAATATACATATATATGTCCAACTCTTCATGACCACATTTGCTGTTTTCTTGGCATAGATACTGGAAGAGTTTGCCATTTCCTTCTCTATCTCATTTTATAGATGAGGAAACTTAAGTGACTTCCCTGAAATCACACAGCTAAAAAGTTTCTGAAGTTAGATTTGAACTCATGAAAATGAGCCTTTTGATTCTGGGCCTGGCACTCTATCCACTGTGCCACCAGTTTCAAGTAGATGAGTGATCAAAGTATATAAATAAACAGTTCTCTAAAGAAGAATTACAAAGTATTCACAACCACATGAAAGGATGCTCCAAATTAAAGATAATAACAGAAATGAAAATTTTAAAACTCCAAAGTTTTGCTTCCTACCCTGAAAATCTGTTTTAAAAAAAATTACAAAAACGGGCAATATTCAATCTGTGGAAAGATAGACCAATACATTGTTGGTGAAGCTGTGAAATGGTATATCTATTTTGGAAATCAATTTGGAATTATGCAAATAAAGTGATTAAAATGCTCATATCATTTGAACAAGAGAATCTATTACTAGGCTTATACCCCAACAAAATCATCAATATGACAAAAATCCTATTTACTCTGAAATAGTTATAGCAGTATTTTTTGTGATAGCTAAGAATCAAAAATAAAATAATTGTCTATCAATTCGGTAATTGGGTAAACAAATTGTACATGAATGTTATGCTCTAAGAAATGAAGTGTGTGATGAAAACAGAGAAGCATGGAAAAATGTATACGAATTGATACAGAATGCAATAAGCAGGGCTGAGGAAACAAAATATACAATAATTACGAGGATAATAATGGGAAAAAATAACTACATACCCAAAATTCAAAAGTAAATGCAATAAAACTATATAGATAAAGCATGCTTGGAATCGAAAGCTATGAGAAGACACCCTCAATCCACTTCTTCATCGAGGTAGGAGGTTCAAAAGTGTTACATGTCTTCAGATTTTCTCAATGTATTGATCAGTTATGCCATTTTTTTCCTCTCTAAAAAATACTATTTGTTACATGGGGTTACTCTCAAGGAGGGGTTTGGGGAGCTGAGTGACACTTGGGATAACCACAGTGATGTATGAAACAGAATATATCATGAAAAACTTATTAGGAAAAAAGAATGAATGCACTTAATTCTATCCTTTTCCCATATTGATTTAGCAGATCTTTTATTCTTAATAACAAGTAATTTCTGAAAGCAAGGAGGCTTATTGGAAATAAAACAGCTAAGAATATAAAATCCCAGGGTTTCATAGAATACTTCTATAGGTTTGAAATGGCAAAATTTTACCTTTAAGGAAAAAAAAATGTAGGTTATTGGTATGCCAGAAACAATATATTTTTATAACAAGTGGTAAATTTTCTTCTTTTGGCTGAGAATTTCAATTTTTTTTTTTTTTTGGTGAGGCAATTGGGGTTAAGTGACTTGCCCAGGGTCACACAGCTAGTAAGTGTCAAGTGGCTGAGGCTGGCTTTGAACTCAGGTCCTCCTGCATCCAGGGCTGGTGCTTTATCCACTGTGCCACCTGGCTGCCCCAAGGATTTCAATTTTAAAAGCCATAGGATATAATTTACCTTCCTTTTGCTGAGTGGTCATTATTTACTTATCATTATATTGGAAATAGGAATGCTCTAAGTAGAACTATGCCATGTAGTTGCCCTAGTATGAATTAATTTGCTTTTAAATACCATTTACAGATCATTTCTTCATGCTTACCACCCAATTATTGAAATTTAAAAATCACCTAAGGCCTTGGTGAAGACCCTTTACAACTAAAATTTTAGGCACCAGATTTGTATACAAGACATCATATGGTCTATAGTTTTACCTGTCCTTTGGGTGAAGAAATTGGTGAGAAGATTACAATGATTCATTAGACTGAAACACTGTCTTATTGGGGGTGTGGGGGTGATGGGGAACTTAGAATCTACAAAAGTTATCAATGCCACTAGGCCTTGATACATAGCACATATATCATGACCATGTGATGGAAAAATGAATCACTGAGTTTTAAAGTTGGATGGAAAGACAGTGCCCCCCCCCCATCCAACACAAATCTGAAGGAAAGATCTACTTGAATATCATATGCTGGGCCAGTGGTTGTTCAGCCTCTTTGGAAGACCTTCAAGGAAATGGGAGCCACCACCTCTTGAAGCAGTCTACAACCTATTTAGATAACTCTAAGTATTAGGAAGTTTACTGACTTTTTGTTTTGTTTTGTCATAAAGTCAATAATTTGCCTCTTTGTAAATGAGATAAACATTATCAGGAAAAGGAATTCTACTCATTGTGGAGTGAATTCTTCCTCATACAAAGTTGAGCACCCTGCACACAGAACTTGCTGGTGGAAAAAACACTGAATCTGAAGTCAGAAAAGTTCAAAGTCTGCCTTTTTATATACTAGCTGTTTATAAGTGTATACATGCTCACTTCTTATTCCTGGGCCTCAGTTATCTTTAAAATAAGTAAGTTGGCACATCTGTGAATTGTTCTGCCAATTCTGGAAAGCAATTTGGAACTATTCCCACAAAATTACTAGCAAAATTGACCTAGCAATACCATTTCTAGGTCTGTACTCAAATAGATTGAAGAAAGAGAAAAAGGACCCACATGTAAATAAACATATGTGTATATATGTAGTATCAAAATTAATCATACAACAGAGTTTCAGAGTTGAAAGGCATCTTGTCTACACACACATACATGTATATATGATTATACACATACACATGTGTATATGTACGTGTGTATGACACGCTTTATATATACATGTCTACATATACACACCTGTGTATGTGTGTACATATGCACATATACATATATACATGCATGCACACACATATGTATGAACATGACCTGGATGAAAAGACAGCAAAGGGGACAAAGAAGTAGCAGTCAGGTAGGTAGGAGAACCAGGAAATAGCAGTAACACCACCCCGCCCCCCCCACACAGCCAAGCCCTGAGTGAAGAGTTTCAAGGAAAAAGAGAATGATCCACAGAGTCAAAGGTTGCAGCAAGAGTAAGAAAGATGAGGATTGAGAAGAGGTCACTGTATTTGGCAATTGGAAGATCATTGGTAACTTTATAGAAAGCAGTTTCAGTTTAATGATTCAGTCTGAAGCCTGACTATAAAGAGTACAGAAGAAAGTGAGAGGAGAGGAAATGAATGCACCTGTTGCAAATGGTCTTCTCATAACCACAAAAGGCAGGAGAAATATTGGATGAACATTAGCCTGTATAGATGAATCATCTGAGAGATTCTTTTTTTATGATAGGATATGTTTGTAGGCAGTAGGGAAACACTCAGTAAACAGAAGGAGATTGAAGATAAGAGAGAAACTGGGAATGATAGAGAGGGCAATTTACTAGAAGAGACAGGATGGAATGGCATCACTTCTATCACTGCCTCCTGGGGAAACCTAAGAAGACATCATAGAAGAGGTTTTTGGATATGTGAAGAATAAGTAGGATTTTAAAATGCTTTTCTTTATTTCAACAGGAAGCTTCTGTCTTTGCCCCTTTCCTTATCTGAAGAAGAATTACTTAAAATGAGGCAGGAGTTCCACAACCGCTTTGCTCAGATGGACAACAGCTTAGCCTTGCCTAGGATTCGGGCCAGGGTATTGCTGCAGAATTTTCAGTCTGATTGGAGAGAAGCCGAGTTCCTGAAAGTGGACCAAGCCTTCACAGATATTCAGGTAGGATGCTCCTAAAGGTTGAATTGTTACAGTTACAAATGCATCAAAAACAGAGAAGGTTTGAGCTAGGAAGGACATTAGACTATGGATTGTAGAGTGTTGGAACTGGGAAATACCTTAGAACATGGAATGTTGATAACTGTAATGGACCTTGGGGGTTACTTAGTCCAACTCCCTTACTTAATAGAGGAAAAAATTCAGAGTTGGAGAGAAAATAGATTAGCCCAAGTTCATGGCAGAATTAAAAATAGAAGCTAGCCCTTCTGGTTAAACAGTCAAGTACAACATATAGGACTTCCATTGACTAGTGGGTAAAATGTCCTTGCAATCTGTCATTAATTGGTTAATTGGTCAGAACACAAGAATGCAAGAGCAGACTGACTTTTAGGGAGGTGAAAACAGTGTACACAGTCTCTAAAATGATATTAAAAATATAACAGAACAACATTTAAATGCTCTGAGATTTTAAAGACAATCCTACAAATTTAATTCTTTTTCAATGATTTACCAAAGTTTTAACCTGAAACGAGGAGAATAATTTCTATGTTAGACCAGGGTATAGGGAATAAAGCATGGAACTGGGAATTGGGAAACCTTGGTTCACCTCTAGACTCTGTTATTAATCGTGTGTGTGTGTGTGTGTGTATGTGTGTGTATGTAATGTATGTATATGTATATGTATGTGTGTATGTGCTTTGTAAACCTTAAATCTCTACATAGATACTAGCCTGATTATTTTTAATTTCTTTGAGACTCAATAAGGGATTGGATGAGTTTCATTTCTTTATTCAAAAGTCAACTGTGGGGCAGCTAGGTGGTGCAGTGGATAAAGCACTGGCCCTGGATTCAGGAAGACCAGACTTCAAATCTGGCCTCAGACGCTTGACACTTGCTAGCTGTGTGACCCTGGACAAGTCATTTAACCCTCATTGCCCCACAAAAAAAAGTCAATTGCAAACCACCATTATATAAATAACACTTTACCACTTATATAGAGAGTTGGGATTTTAGAGACAGAGGAATTCGACCATCTTGCCCCTAAACCCTAACTACATACCTGTGATGAAGTAGTTGGAAAGGGACTGTTTTTATTTAAATCAATCAAAAAGCATTTTAAGTGTCTAATATGAATCATACATTGTACTAGGATCTGAGGATACAGATGAAAAATTCTCTACTCAAGAGATTTCTTTTTTAGTTTATATTTGTGGGTGACAGGGAGGGAGAAGGGGGAGAAAAAATGTGCATTAAGTCAATACTATATCTATCTACTCAACTGATAAAAAAACCCCCAACAACCTCACAGGTATCCAGGTTAATAGCCTTTGAATTAGATGGACTGAAGTACCCTTCAATTCTGAGGAAGTGTGAAGAAATCATCTGAAAGTGATAGAAATGTCTGTACTTAGTTGCAGTCTGTTTTCTCAGATTTTGAGATAACCTAATCATATCAGAAGTTTTCAAAGTTCAAAATTTTATATAGTCTTAAAATGCTCTTGTTCCCAATGAAAAACCATTTTCTGGCTCTTATGGTGGAACAGATGTTGTCTTTCCCCTGGAAATTGATTCTGCTCCCTTTGTATTCTCAGGACAGAAATACAAAAGTAAGTTGTGATTTGATTGTCCAGGAAGGTGTCTTACATGATGTTATCACAGCTCATTTATGATTCACAGACTGTCTCAAGAATATGTATAAAATTGTAACTTGTAGCCTATTTATGAACATGGAGAATTACCTTCAAAGAAGAAATGCATAACCTAGGAATATGTCAACTCTTAATACAACTTCTAAATAGAGAATATTAGATGAAGGTCAGAAATGAGTTGACTTTTCTAAGCAAAGAGGCCAAAGTTGACATTAGGTTCCATTAAAATAATTCACTGATGTCTTGGAAAGAGTGGGCCAGTCATACTTGTAGGCAATATGTGGACTTCTCTAAGTCTTCTCTAGATTCAACATCTCCAGTTCCTTCATATGGTATAAATTTAAGGCCTTTCACCATCCTGATTACACTCTTCAGCTTTTCAATGTTGTCCCTAACAAGTGGTGCTTAAAAATGAATTGATGCTCTAGGTATGGTCTCTGACCAAGGCAGAGTATAGTAGGACTATGATCTTCTTATTGCAGGATCCTCTGTTCCTCAGTGCAGCCCACCACCACAGTTTTATCTCATATTGAATTAAAGGCCTCTCAATCTACAACATTATTCTTTGAGTCAAGTGTGTCTTTGATTCATGTGAGATCATGGTGTTCTAATAGAAGATACCGTACCACTTTGGATAGGGAGTTTAATATGGAGTCAGGGTGACCCTAGGTTCAAATTCTGTCCCCTGAAACTATGTGACGATAGGCAAGTCACTCAACCTATCTGAGTCCATCTTCTCATCTCTAAAATGAGGGGATTGGGCTAGATATTTTTTAAAGGCCCTTTCAGTTCCAAATCTATGGGTCCATGATATTTTTTTTTGCCTGAAATGTCTATTAAACATGCCTCTTCTGTCTTATATTTGTGGAGTCAAACTGTAGAATCCAGTTATGACTTTACAGGACTTTGTCCTATTAATTTTCAAATTAAAAAAAAAGTTTAGTCCAGTCAGGATCTCTTTGAAATGCATAATCCTTTTCTACTCTTTCCACAAATAGTATTTTGCAATTAGGTGGGGGGAAAGCATTAAATGGAGTTTGGCTCCAAAGCGTTTTATTTAATTTATTTAAGTAAACATTTATAAAAGGTGGAAGTGCAGTTGAATTGGGAGAGCACTAGTTCTCTAATCAAGTGTGAATTTGAATTCTGGCCATTACTTAGTACCTATATGACCTTGGGTAACTCCTTTTGACAGTGTGAGGCTTTAGTCTTCTCTGTAAAATGGGGTGGTTGTATTGGATCTTCAGTAAGATTCCTTCTACTTCTAAAACTATGATCCAAGGTACTACTTCTTAGGGGAAAAAAACCCAACTGTTTCCTTCCAGAGAAACAGAGATAAAATAAGATAGAGGTACTGTGAAGCTTATAATAAAGTGGAATTGATAAGTAATATATACAAATAATTATTATGTGAGGATAGGAAGTGAGAAGTGCAAATGTAAGGACTAGTTAAAGTGCTCCAAAATATGATGAGAGAGAAGCTCTGCTGAGGGATCATAAAAGTTTCTGTGAGGGAGGGGCTCTTGACTGGGACCTTCTTCAATAGGCAGAAGTGGGAACAGGGAAAAGTCCATTCCTAGTTTGGGAGAAGTTCTGAGCAAAAGGTAAGATGTGATAGCTGGGCTATAATTAGAGATGACAAGCTCCACTTTAGCTGCAACATAGAGTATGAGATTTAAAAAAATAGTGTAATAAGTATGGAAACATTGGAGCCAGAATGCCAGGATGAGGAATTACTATTTTGACTTTGAGAAGCCACTAAAGTTCCAAAACACACACACACACACACACACACACACACACACACACACACACACACCTTTTTTTTTTAAATAGAGAAGCATTTTAATCAGAATAATACATTATGTAAAGAAGAGGAGAGAGAGATTAGAGACTGAAGGACCAATTAAGAGGCCATTACAATAGGTGAAAGGAGATGAAAGCCTAAACCAAAGTAATGGTTTGTGAGTAGAAAGAAGGGAATGGATGTTAAAAATATTCTGGAGATAGAATCAATAGTACTTGAACACTAATGGTCAGTCAAGTAAAGATAAAAGTTGAATACTACTGAAATATTTTGATTTTGCCTTCCTAGCTGTAACTAGCATCTGAAGCAAATTAAGTCGATGGGGAGCGTGCATGGGGGGATTGATGGGAAATGAGGAACTAACTTTTGGATATCTTGAGTTTGAGATCCCTACCAAAAACTCAGGTTGGTTCTCTGAGGGAAATGATCAATAGATACATAGATTGGGGATTCATCTGTATAGAAATTATCATTGAAACCATATGATCAGGGTCAGCTAGGTGACACAGTGGATAGAATACTGGCCCTGGATTCAGGACGACCTGAGTTCAAATCCGGCCTCAGACACTTAACACTTACTAGCTGTGTGACCCTGGGCAAGTCACTTAACCCCAATTGCCTCACCAAAAAAAAAAAGTCTTACGGTAGGGGACATACCAAAGAAACCATGTGATCAGATGAGATGACCAAGATAGAATAAGAGTGGAGTCTTATAAAAAAAATTTCCCCAAATTCTATAGCTGGAACACTTCATAGGTGTGAGGGGGGGGGGGCGATAAAAATAAAATAGTGAAAGAGATTGAGAAGGTGGAATCGATCATGTAAGAGAACTGGGATAAAGCAATATCATGAGAGACTGAGGAGAAGAGAATATTAGGAACAAGAGGTTGATCAGCACTGTGAAATGCTGTATAAAGGCCAAAGTTAATGAATAAATAATATCAATGGATTTGACAATTAATAAATTCTTACCTTGAATAAAGCTGTATTGGAAGAAGAGTAGGGATAGAAACCATATGGCAAGGGGTTAAGTAACTTAATGATGATATAGACTGGAGACAATATTGCAATCTACTCTTTCTATAAATCCAACTGTGAAGGGGAGGAGAGGAGAAAAAGAGGAAAGGACAGCTATGCTATTTTATGTCTGTTTTTGGTGGTGGTATGTTTAGTATAGATAGACCATGTCATGAGCCAAGGCAATGACCTAAGGAGCAAATGCTATAGAGGAAAAGGGCTTAAAGGAGGAGATACTGAAAATACATTTTAAAAAATGGTTGCTTTTGAGGGTAGTGACTTCCCCATCACTGGAGTACCAAGTAGAAATTAATAGACCAATTCATGAGAAGGTTGTGAGATTCTTGTTCAGATGGGTTAAACTAAAGGATGTCTGAGATCCTATCTTCCTCTGATAGTCTATGATCCAGAATCTGAGAGAGGTCATCATTGATGGGACAATTACCCATAAGAGATAACAAATAGTTTCAAAGGTATAGATAGAAAGACTACCCTTGCCAAGGTGGAAGGCCACTTCTTCCTCTGAGACCCAAAGAAAGGAAGAGATGATAAATAAGGGCATAAGGAAGTTGAGAAGAGTGGAAGAGAGAGGTTGAAATAAAACACTTCAGATGACCTCCATCTTCTCAGTAAAGTAGGAGGCATGGTCATTTTATGGGAATGAAATAGGAAGAGGTGGAGTAGGATACTAGAGAAGAGAAGGTATGGAGTAACCACTGAGATGCTTCAGGGAATGTGAAAATGAATTTGAAAGAGCTGGATGAAAAAAAAAGGTTACTTCCAGCAGTGATGACTCTTTGAGATTATGTAGTGTAAATTTGAGATGGGCCCAGTCATCATAGCTTCATTTAGCAAACGGAGAGTAGGGTTGAAGTGAACAGATGGTAGGAATTGTGTAGGTTTAAGTCTGCAGCAGCAGCAGCAATAGTAGTGGTGATGGTGGTGGTAGTAGTAGGTTGTGGTAGTAGTAGTAATTGTGGTAGTGGTGGTACTAGTGGTAGTAAACAGCAATAGTAGTAGTAATAGTAACATCATTATTGTTATATATTTTTATCAAAATAGCTAGTATTTATATATCACTTTAACATTTGCCTAGTGCTTTACAAATATTTCATTTGATCCTCACAAAACCCCTCTGAAATAGCTAGTATTATTATCCATGTTTCTGAAGTAGAAACTGAAGTTGAGAGAAGTTGAAGACATGCCCAAGGTCACAGAGCTAGCAGGTGTCTACAGCAGGCTTTGAATTCAAATCTTGCTAGCTTCAAGTCCAGTAGTTTATCCATTGCACCACCTTTTCCCATGCCTCACAGTATGGAGATGACCCAGGACTATCAAAGGCTATGACAATGGAATGAAAACTTGAGCAGTTCCTAATAACCTGAAAGGGTTTTAACTCTGGAGGGAGGCTCGAATGGATGTCTGTCATCTGTAGACCAAGTCCAGTATCTTTTCACTCTGTGGTACGAGGGATTCCAAAGATATGTAATTAGTGAACTTTCTCTCCATGGTTATTTACTTTCCAATATTATTTCTGAATGATATTTTGTAGCAACAATCAAAAGTCAAGAAGCAACGTACTAAGAACAAAAGGAAGATAGACATTTTGAAGAAATGTGTGGAAGATAAAATTCACATCTTTGCGGAAAAACCCAGTGAGGACCTCCTTGAGAAGGTAAGTAGAAATATCCTTCAGCTATATTCCTCTTCTCATATAAAATGTGACCATATTAAATAGCTCACAAAATCATAGCATCTATATTTTCTCCTTTGCTTCTCTAGTTTTCAGCTAACATTTTACATTGTTCTTGCATTTCTACATACATGCATAGACATATACATATACATACTGTGTTAAAGTGGAAAAATGGTAAAACCTTTGCAGTAGACCAGAGACTTAGTTTCTAGTCTCACATATACAATAATTAGACTTCTGACTCTGGGAAAGTCATTTCTCCTACTCTGAGGTTCATTTCATGGGTGGTGATGATAATATTAACTACTTATGTTTACAGAATAAGTGTTTTTCCTATCAGACATATGAGGAAACTGAGGCTGAGAGAAGTGACATGATTTGTCCAAGTTCATGCAGCTTGTACATGTCGGTGTCAAGATTTTTACCTCTGATCTGCTGATTTCAAATCCTATGCTTTATCTCCTATGACCCTGGAGAGGACTAGATGTTCTTTTATGATATCTGATTGCTGGTATATATAGGGAAAAAATGTAAGGGCTCATAAAACTTTTATACCAAAGTGCTTGCTCCTTAGAAATGATAAATGAAACAAACATGCTTCCTCCACTCTTCCTTCTGCTTGACTCCTGTTCTTTTTGCATACACTTTTTGCCTTCTCCCTGGCCCCTGGTCTCTGACGTAAGCTGGGGCACTGAGTCTGTAATGCAACTAGACAGGTGACTTGGCAGCTGGAACGTTTGAGTTTGGAAACTCTGAACTGTAACAGAATTCTCTGCTGCTAACTTTTAATAATTGATCCTATGAGTTGCCTCCAAATGATGTCATGACATTCAAGGCCTTCCTCAATCTGTCTCCTCAACTACCCTTGCACCCTTATTCCACAGGGTTTTCCACTAACAGGAACAACTAGCAGATAGAGCCTTGGACATAGAGTCAGAAACACCTGAGTTCAAATTTGACCTCAGACATTAACTGTATGACCCTTGGCAAGTCATTTAACCTGTCTGCCTCCATTTCCTCATTTGAGAAATGTAAGAATGATATCACCAACCTTCCCGGGATTGTTGGGAGGATAAAATTAGATAACATTTGAAAAATATTTAGCCGAATGCCTGGTACCTAAAAGGTATTTATTTAATAAATGTATGTTAAAATTTGAAAATTTGGGGGGGAAAAAATTAAAACCAAGATAAGAGACAACTAACTCACAGACCAAGGAAAATGGCCACTAGAGCAAAATACAAGTTATAGTTCCCATTGTCTCTGCAATCTCTTAGAAAACTAAATTCCTCTTCCACTCTTAGATTTTCTATCTTTTGGGTTTATGTTGTGGTGGGGTGGACTCAATTGGTCAGCTAACATTCTCTAGAAAATGATATTATATCTCTTCTGCCTGGGACACGTTGTGATGAACTGCAAAAGAAATCCAAAACATGTGTCTCACATCATGTGATTGTACAAGCCCATGTAAATTAAACTGAAAACAGAAGCCCATCCATGTCCACCCTCGGGGGTACTCCCTGCTGTAATTGGTTTGATTTAGTTGACTGATTTTATTTCCCGAAGATCTCTTTGTTATTCTCTAAAGGGGAACAGTTCTAACAACACATGATGGAATTTTTCTTGTTCTACTCAGGTGTTGTTGGGCTTTTGTATTATATTTTATAATTACAGAACAACTTGAAGACAATTTTGTTAGTGGCTATCTCCCTTCCTCCTTGATCTTTGTACTCCTTATTCAAAGATGAAGCTCCTATTAGGGACTACTTTGTGCAACTGAAAAGACTGATAATTCCATGCATACCACTACTGCTGTTTGGTTTCTGACCATAGCCCCTCTCCATTTTCAGGGCTGGACTCTTAGACAATGAAGTAGATAGTTATTTTTCCCTTTATACAAGTGAGAAACAATTAAAAAGCGAGGCAGGTGATTATCTGGAAGGAATATATTGAATAGAAGAGCAAAATCCAATTTGAAATCAAACTTTGAAACCTAGTGCTGGCCCTGAGGTTGGAAAGATGCCCCTTCCTGAGTTCAAATCTGGCCTCAAATCTAGCTGTGCGACCCTGGGCAAATTCCTTTACTCTGTTTGCCTCAGTTTCCTCCTCTATAAAATGAGCAGAAGGAAATGGCAAACCACTCAGATATCTTTGCTGTGAAAACCGCACATGGGGTCACAAAGAGTCAGACATGACTGAAAAACTACTGAACCCTTTTGGGCCTTAATCCCATTCAAAATCATAATATCATAGAATGTTTGAGTTTGGTGAAAGGAGCATGTTTAATGACAAATCCATTTCAAGAAGAAAAAGGATATTGAGTTGGAAGTGAATATGAAGAGAGTATACTACAGTGGAGTCAAATGGATGGCATATTGACTTAAAAAACACACACACAAATTGACTATCTATATTGTATTGTATTTTTGTTTATTTTATTAAACATTTCCCAGTTACATTTTGGTCCAGTTCTTCACCTTTGGCTAATCCACTCATTAACAGATGACGAAACTAAGATCTAGAGAGAAGTTACTGGCCCAAGGTCACATAACTAGTAAAGTGTCAGATACAGGACTTAAAAACAAAGTCTTATGACTCCAGATTTGCTGTGCTTTTTACAACCTGATTTTCCTTCTGTGCAGGTTTTTCCATGTCTGAAAAGAACTTTAAATTTATCAGTATTACTTTAACAACATTAATCATGGACAGAGTACTATTTTTTTAATTGTCCTTTTTATGGTTATAAAGGACTGGGAACAAAGTAGTTGCATCAGTTAGAGAATGACAGAAGCAACTGCTGTATTAGTAGAACAGAATGTTATTATGAAACAGTATATGATGATATTGGGAATTCAGAGAAATCAACCAATGAAAAACATTGATAAAGTGCCTGCTGTGTACCAGACACCGGGCAGGGTGCTGGGGACATTCTTGAAAAAAATAAGATAGTCCCTCCCTTCAGGGAACTAACATTCTACTGAAAGGATACAACATGTTCATTGTAAATAGAGGCTACACTTAAAAGAAATATGGGGGGGCAGCTAGGTGGCACAGTAGATAATGCAGCGGCCTTGGATTCAGGAGGATCTGAGTGCAAATCCAGCCTCAGACACTTGACACTTAATAGCTGTGTGACCCTGGGCAAATCATTTAACCCTCATTGCCCTGCCAAAAAGAAAGAAAGAAAGAAAAAAGAAATATGCAATAATGGAGGGGAAGTCTGTCAACGAATTCAAAAACAGTGGGAAACAGGAACTTTGAAGGAAGCTAAGGGAACCAAGAGGTAGAAGGAAAGCATTCTATGAGTGACATATAGCTTTTCCAGACGTCTGGAGGTAGGAGATGGAATCTTATGTATAGAAAAGAGCAAATGGACAGGTTGTCTAGAGCACAGACTGTGTGAGGTTCAGTAACCTATTATCCATCCTGAGAGTTAAATTAACCAGACTGAGAAACACTAAAGGGTGAACAGAAGAGTTTTTATTTAATCCTAGAGGCATTTGGAGGCCACTGAGGCTTATCTAATAGAACAGTGACAGATATGGTCAGACCAATACTGTAGGAAAATCACTTTGACAGTTTTGTGCAGTATAGATTAGAAAGTGGATAAATTAGATGCTGAAAGAAGAATGAGGAGGTTATTGCAGTAGATTAAGGAAGAAGTGATGAGTGCCTAGAATAGGGTAGATGTAGTACTGGTAGCAAGAAGGGGATACATGTGAGAGATATTGAGGAAGTTGACAAATGATAGCAACTCATTGGTATAGTGACGAATGAGAAGAAAAAGTTGAGGATGCTTTTAGGTGGCAACCCTGTGTGATTAGAAGAATGGTACTACCTTTGATAGAAATAGGGGAATCAAGAAATGGGAGAAAAGTGATTTCTGTTTTGGACATATTCATTTTTGAATGTCTATGGGACATCTAGGTAGAAATGTCCAGAATGCCCTTGATGATTTTTATCTGAAAATGAGGAGACAGATGAGTGCTGAATCTGTAGATTTGGGAGTCATCTGCACAGATATCATAGTTGAATTCATGGTTACTGATGATAGTGTGAACTGATGGAGAGTAAAACAAACAGTACTAAAAAGAACAATATATAGAAGAAACAGCATTGTAAATGAAATGATCACTAAAAGGAACTCTGAGTAATAGAAAAATCAATATTAATCTTAGATGATAATGTCATTGAGAATGAGGATGATAAGGATGGTGATAGCTTGCATTTATATAGTACTTTAATGTTTACAAAACACCTTAAAACATTATCTTGTTTTTTCCTCACAACAACCCTGGGAGTTGCTATTATGATGTCACATATTACATGTTATATATTATATTTGATATTATAATATTACATGCTAAAATAATATTATAATTGGTGCTATTATTATCCCCATTTTGCAAATGAAAGTGAGGCAGACAGAGATTAAATTACTTACTCAGGGTCACACAGAGCTGTATCTAGAGCTGGATTTAAATTCGAGTCTTGACGATGCTAGGTTCATGTCACTCTATCTACTATACCTCCAGAATTCTTCTCCCCTCTAGGCACTACTAGGGAAGAAGACAGTATATATTGTCAGACAAGGTCATCGTATTGGGTGTTTTTATTTATCAAATTTTCGTTGTTAGAAGGAAGAGTTCACATTGGAGCAGTGGGAATGGGAATGGCAGATAGAAAGTAGGACAGCATTTCAAGAGATGCCATAAAATCAAAGACCAACAACAACAAAAAAGAAGCTATTTTTTTAAAATAAAGAACAACTAATGTGATCAACTCTGTGTGGTTCCTCTCCTCTGTGCTTGATGTAGAAGTCATGAAAGCGGCCAAGTATAAAGTGGTATGCAAGGAAAGCCTTACTTGTCAGTAACCTTTAATGTCAGGCCATCTTTTAAAGAGTATCCTTTTACATTGATAAATGCCAGTGAAGTAGAACTTCCTAATTTAACAACTTTCATGTTCTTCCCAAATTGATTGATTGAAACTTTTAGTGTCTGTGCAACGTTCATTTGGATTTTTCATTTTTAATATGGTTATATAAAGCTAAATCCCAAAGCTCTATACTGCATACCAAAATATCCAATTCTTGCAATCCAGCAGAGACATCCGAGGGCCATGATATTGTCTAATAGAAGCAAAGGAAAAATTCTCTGTCAACGACACTAAAATGTAATTGGGAGGATGGCACTTGGGTATGAGCCAGGGTGGCAAGATGTGTGGGGAAATTCAATTCAAAGAATATTCACAAAACACCTACTGTGTTCCAGGCCCTGAGATAGAGAAATGAGAAATAAAACAAGCCCTGCCCTCAAGGAGTTCCTAATCTAAAGGAGAAAAAAAAGCACAAACCAAAGTAACGTTGTGATGAGGGAGAGGGAGAAATACAGGAGAGATGTAAAGGCAAAAATGCTATGAAAGTTTGAGTAGAGTGAGCTGGCTTTGACTCAATAGGTTCTAATGGGAATGGGGATAAGCATGCACACTTTATGTTGGCCTTGAAGGCAGAAGCTTCACTAGATGTACATGTCAGAATTCAGTGGAAGTCCATTCTTGACAAAGGAAGCATTGAGCATAGTAGGAACTTAAGAATTGTTTTTAATTGAATAAGCTAAGGCAAAAGGATGGGAGAGGGAAGGATAACTCCTCAAAGGACAGGAGACAGGAAGATAGGTGGAAGCTAGATGATGTGTGGCCTTCAGTGCCAGAATCAGGGGGCCATATTTTATTCGGCATCCAATGGCAAGCCCCTCAAGGCATCCAGTAAATGCACAGAGCATGGCAACAAAAGAGATTATTGGGTCAGTGGTGAGAAAGGATTAGAGAGGCATAGCCTTTACTCTGTAGAAATAGAAATAAAACTGGTTTAGGATGGGGCAGCTAGGTGGCACAGTGGATAGAGCACCGGCCCTGGAGTCAGGAGTACCTGAGTTCAAATCCGGCCTCAGACGCTTAATACTTACTGACCCTGGGCAAATCACTTAACCCTAATTGCCTCACTAAAAATATAAATAAATAATTAAAACTGGTTTAGGATTAGAGTCAGGAAGAGCCAACTTCTAGCTTTAAAAGCATTGCTGACTTGCTGTGTCGTCTTGGATATGATACAACCCCTCTCTGCCTCATTTCCCTCATATGAAAAATGGGAATAATAACACCAGACCTACCCACATCATGGAATTGTGAAACTTAAATGAGACCTGGTGTGCAAATGTAAGATTATGGTATCATTTTTATTTTAGTAATAATTTGTAATATTTCTTTCATAATTCAAAAGTTCCATTAATGTGGACATTTCTCCTGCTGATGCAAATTCATTTCTCCATGCTCTTTCTTTAGTAGGTAGAAGGTTTCTTGAGATTCTCTGGCAAAATAATTCATGACCTAGTGTCTAACTTTCTGGTGATGAACTTAGGTCAGTCCTTGAACAACAGACACATCATGTATCAAAAGACTCATGCTTGAATGATTTCCAGATAATTAGGAGTTTGCCTGGCCCTGTGCCCCAAAAGAGTTCAATTTAAAGAGCCCAAATTCACCTCCATGCTATGAGGATAAGAACAGAGCCTTAGCAAAGATTGAAGGATAGATTGAACAGGACATAGGAAAGATAGATTGTTCTACAGCATATCATCAACAAATTTTGTTCAACAAATATTTCTTAAGCATCTACTATGGGTATATGGTCCTGGGGGAACACAAAACCAAAAATGACATGACTTCTATCCTCATGGAGTGAATATACTCCTGAGGCAATACCCAATACACAGATTAGCAAATACAGGATCATTTAAGATGGTAGAGAAGAAGGATCAAGGAAGGTTTCAGGAGGAAGCAACTTGTGAATTGAGCTTTGAAAGAATGGAAAGGTTCACAGAGGTGGACTTGAAGAGGGAGTATTTACCAGACTTATAAAAAGGGACAAACTGGGAGATGGAATGTCACATTCAGAGAAGAGCTAATAGTACAGTTTAACTGGACTTTAGCTAATGTAAAGAAGAATGAGCTGGAAAAAAATGCTTGAGAACACTGTCTGATCTCCATGAACTGTTAAGGCAATAAAGGTGGCCCAGTCATAGAGAATTGGACTTGGAGTCATAAAGACCTGTTCTTTGAATCCTGCTTCAGACACTTACTATCTCTATGATCCTAAGCAAAGGATCACTTACCTTCTGTCTGCCTCAGTTTCCTCCACTGTAAAATGGGGATAATAATAGCACCTCCCTCCTAGGGTTATTGTGAGGATGGAATGAGATAATTGACAGGTGGAAAAGAGCAGGATGGGTTGTAGAAGAACTGAAACTTATGCTACTGGAATCAGAGCAAGGTTACAAGATTACAAGATTCCTGACAGGCAGCATACAAGGTATCACCTTGAAGGAGAGCACCAAATATTGGGTGTGGGGGTTTATATGGGGTTTCAGTTAGTGTAAAGCATGCATGGGTTGAGCAGCAGACCCACCAATCAGGTGGCAAGAGGAATAAAGTACAGGCATGAGTTTGTGGTTTGGGAACCAAGCACCTTGGGAAAGTGTATTGAAAGATGCTTTAGGGTAAGCCTTGCATACCTTGTACAAGTATTGATTGAAGGCACTCAGTGGTCAGAAATTTATGGCTTGACAATATGAGGTCAATCTTGCTCAGGCATAAGAGTCTGCCCCCCACAATGATATTTGCAAAGTATTTCACAAATCTTAAAATTTTTACAAAAGTGCCATTGTTATTGAAGGACCATGATTGGCTAGTTGTAATGTTTTTTAAAGATAAATTGGAAATAGTTTCGGACATTTGCTACTGAGAGAAGGTGGGGTGAGGAGGGGGTGAGGGATTCATTTTCTGCTTATGAAAGGTTTTAATTTTGTGAAACTTCCACACCCCCAGTGGACCTGCTCTGAATCTGAGGTTGACAGTATAAGGCAACAAGCATTGATTGAGTGCTTTCTGTGGGCCAAGCACTGTGCTAAGCACTGAGAAAACAAATTCAAGAAAAAAGAAAGACAAGAAAGGTTAAGGACCTTTGCTTATATTGTCTTAGCTCATATAAACTGTTACTGACAGAACTGGAATTAGCACTCAATTATCTTAATTTCTGTCCATGTGATCACTTGTCTCTGTTCAAGGCATGTTAAGACTGTTAGAAATGTTAATGTGAAATGTTAAGTCTGTTAGAAATGATTCCATTATATTAGATATCTCTGGGTGGTTGTAGCTTCTTCCTTGGGCTTTGGCCAGGAAGGTGTTCAGATCCTAAAAGTTAGAGTGATTTTCAGGCAATATGGTTAAAGGTCAAGTTACATCTGGACACTGGTGGCATGGAAACCATACTAGATGTCAACAGAGTGGAGAGAAGAGTAAACGAACAACCAAAGTCAGAGATTCAAATCTGCCAAGGCAAGGGAAAGTGATGGAGATAGAAACCAAACTCCAGACTCAGGAACTGATGTGTTAATGTGCATGCCAGGACAATGGCTGCCCGATACATGGTCAAATGGGCATCAGCCTTAAGAGTTGGGATAGCTGCCTCTTAGTCGCTGGATATGTCACCATGGGCGAGTCCTTTCATATCTAGTATTTTCATTATCCTTGAGAGATGAATGGATGAGATACTCTCTAAGATAGTTTGTGCTCACTCATATCTTTGGGTTACACAAGAATATATAGTTGGTTATTTTTGTGCAGCCATCGCCTTAGCCTTAAGGGAGGGCAGAAGGGAGCAGCTGCCATGACCTGTGCTACAAGAGAACTATAGTTTATTATTTTTTCCCAGTGTGCTTTTTTCAGGGGGTTCGTTAGGAATGGTTAAATTAATGTGAAAAAAAACACAATAGATTCTTTGAGGCTTATTTTCCATAGGCTAACATCCATGTGAAAATTATGTGTGATTATAGAGAAAAATTGCAAAGTTCTCAGTCTGGCATTCAATGCATTTTATAGCATGACTCCAACTGTCTTTCTAGGCTTAGTTACTACTACTACTACTACTACTACTACTACTACTACTACTACTACTACTACTACTACTACTACTACTACTACTACCACCACCCCATTCAGTTAGCTAGTATTTATATAGTGTTTTAAGGTTTCTAAAGAAATTTACCTATATTACCTCATTTCATCCTACTTTCCTTTGCATGCTATTTGTTCCTGGAATTTTCTGCCTTTATTTATTCATTTCAGGTCCATTTCATTCTTAGAGTATACTCCCTTCTCTTTTTGCCTTATCAAATCATTCTTTCTCTTCCTTTAAAACCCCTATCACAAAGCAATTCTTTAAAGAAAACTTTCTGGAAGTAAGCTGAAAGCATTCTTTTCTTTCTAGATTTTTCTGGGACACTCTGGTTCTCTACTTTGACCCTATCACCCTCCACCTTCCTTTTTTTGTGGGGGCAAAGAGGGTTAAGTGACTTTCCCAGGGTCACTCAGCTATTAAGTGTCAAGTGTCTGGGGCCTGATTTGAACTCTGGTCCTCTGGAGTCCAGGGCTGGTGCTTTATCCACTTCACCACCTGGCTGCCCCTACTCTCCACCTTCTATTATACTTCTTTGTGTATATGTCGTTTCTTGTCATAATATTGTAAAGTCCTTGAAGGTAGAAAATGGATTTTTTTATATCCCTGGCACTTACTATCATGCCTTGTATGTGGTAGACACTTAATAAATGCTTATTAGATTATTAAATTGAATTGAATATGTTTTCTCACTTATCCATTATTTCTGTTGGCAGTTTAAAGTTTTCTCAATTGGTCATGGCAGAAATTGCTCATTTAACCACTCTGCCATCCATTATTCATTCCCCATTTCTGGATTTCACAAGCTGTCATGTGTGCAGGGCTCATTAAAAATCCCTTCATCCAAAAGTTCAACTCTTGCAAAGCAAGAGACTTTAAGTTTTCTAGCATCCCTTTCCCTGGTGTAGCAATTATGCAGAGGTCACTATTCCTGGCACGTTAGGGATTATTATACTTTACATATAAGAATCATGTCCTGGCTTTTCAGGTGGGTAAGGAGTACCAAAAGCTAATATAATCTATTTTTCTAGTTCATATTCGTTTATCTCTCTGCAGATTTTAACACTGAGGAAACACTTCTCCCCTCTGCTGCCTTCCAAAATACTCTCCCTACTCTTGGCTTCTCTAATAATGTACTCTCTTGATCCACTTCTTGGTTCTCTGACCAACACTTTTGCTAGATCATGATGTCTTTAGCTTGGCTACCTCCAAAAACTATATCTGGGGTCTTCTTTCTCCTTTCTCTACACTCCTTTTTTTTTTGATGATCTCATCACCTTCCATTGACACAATTATGATCTCTGTACAGATGACTCTTAGGTGTACAGATCTAGTATTCATCTCTCAAAAGCCATGAGGTTAGGACTACTTATGATAGAGTCCAATTCATAGGTCAAGAACCCATTATTGTGGGAAAACACTCCAGAAAAACAGGAAAGGAGTCTGACAGATTAGATTTGGGCCAACATTTGATACCATATATTGCAATGAGCTCCAAATAGGTGCATGGCCCATATATAAAATGTCACATGAAAATTAATTAGAGGAGCAGAGAAGGAAACACTTGTCACAACTATTTTTAGGAGGTAAAGGTTTGGACCAAATTTTTTAAATGGATAATTTCATTAAATAACATTGAAAAATTCTTGTAAAAACAAAACCAGTACACTAATGATAGAGCTTTGAACTGGTTTAACCAATCTGAAATTCCATTTGGAATTATCACTAAAAAACTACTAAATTGTGGATGTCCTTCGATCCATTAATACCACTGTCATTCGTATGCCCAAAGAGACTTAGGAAAGAGGGAAAGGACTCATGTAACTCTACCTTACTTCAATTTAGGATCAAGTCAAGTCAAGTCGAGACATCACCCCATACCTCTTCAAAAATGAAGGATGAGGGCAGCTAGGTGGTACAGTGGTTAAGGCACCAGCCCTGGATTCAGGGGGACCTGAGTTCAAATATGGCTTCAGACACTTGACACTTCCTACTTCCTAGCTGTGTGACCCGGGGCAAGTCACTTAACCCGCATTGCCCCACAAAAAAAAAAAAAAAGATAAACAGCTGGAACAAAAACTGGAAAACTCAAGGTGTGCCCATCAATTAGGGGATGCCTGAACAAATAATTGTATATGAATGCAATAATGTAATATTATTGTCACATAAGAAATGATTAAAGGAATGGAGAGTCCTCAGAGGATTGATATAAACTAATGCAGAGTGAAGTAAACAAAACTAGGAGGACAATTTATGTATTGAAAACAACATTTTAAAGAGAAAAAAATGTCAACAACTTAAGAAAGCTAAGAAATGCAATGAACATTTCTGCCTCAAAAGGCTGAAGAGTCTATGTTTCCCATTTTTAACAGAGAGGGAATGGATTAGATGTCCAGAAAGAGACATACACTTTCAGACATGGGCAATAGGTACTGTTAAGGGCTAAAATTCTAGCTAGTCTGTCTAAAATATCTAATGAATGGTCGCTAATAAATTATAAGCTTTAGCAAGAGGTAGACTTTTAAGCATTTATTAAGGAGAATAAGAATTTGGTAAAGAGAGAAAGAAAGGCCTACATTCATCTATCTATTAAAGGGAGAGCACATTTCTAGCTCCCTTCTCCACCAGCGTCCCCAGGAAAGAGCGGGAGACAGAGCACTAGTCTCTTCCCTCTTCCTCCCACTAGCCAACTTCACTTCCTGACTCCAAAGAAAAGACTCCTGGTGTTGCCCTCAAAGATCTTCGCTTCATGGGCGGAACTCTTCTACAGTAAGTCTCCAGCAGGTGGCGTCATTCCATTCGTTACAGTACATTTATTTTACTTCTCCATACTTAAGTATTTAAAGAGGTAGCTCATTTGGGAGGAGGAGGAGAGTGATAGAAGATGGGAGGATAGTAACAGGAATAATAAGAAAAAAAAAGGAAAGAGAATTAATCAATCATTTAAAAATATTTAAAATAAATCAGTAGGAAAATCAGAAAGAGACACAAACAACCAGAAAAATGTTGGAACTACCATGTTACCTTTTGAAACATTCCTTAAAAATGCTATAAATAGTATAGATTCACAGTTTCATATGCCATAAATAGCATAGATTCATAGGTTCATATGTTCTTTTTTATGTTTATTGATATTTACCAAATTCATAATATGTAAGATGAAAAAAGACTGATGGAGCACATCTGCAAGATTATTTCTTATGATTAGCGGTGTAGATTTTGGCCACAACACAGTGAAGTAACCGATATGGTCATTGAACCCATGGTTGTATTATGAAAATGGTATTCAAATTATCTGAGTTAATCAGCCACTATATGAAACTAGTTAGCTGATCTCTGCCATGATTAAAAAGGACTAAAAAGTGGAAAAAACAGGGTCATGTATCTTCTGTGGTTCTTAGGATCATAGAAATATAGAATATTTTCAAATAATACAAAGGTAGAATGGGAAAATAACTTAAAGGTAAACTAGTCCAACCCTTGGGGCAGCTAGATGGTGCAGTGGATAGAATGCCAGGCCTAGAGCCCGGAAAGACTCATCATCCTCAAACACCTACTATCTGTATGACCCTGGGCAAGTCACTTAACCTTGTTTGCCTCAGTTTCCTTATCTATAACTTGAACTGGAGGAGAAAATGGCAAACCACTCCAGTATCTTTGCCAAGAAAACCCCAAATGGGGTCATGAAGAGTAAGTAAAACACAACTAAAAAAATGTTGATTCAACCCTTGAACCATCAAAGAAATCTTCTTAACATTTTCCCTGATAGGTCTTCATTTTTCCAGGTTCTGGTGGAATACCTTCAACAACTGAGAGCTCTATTTTTCATAAAATATTCCTTTGTATCTGGATTCCAGAGAAAAGAGACCTGAACAAATGGGTAGGAGACCTGAAGTCACAAAGTGGCTCTAGAGAAACTTTTACTGTCCTACACTAGTCATCAATGTGATTTTGATAGTTATAATTGCACCTGCATCACAGGATTACATAAGGGACATTAGAAGTCATTCAGTCCAAACTTCTTCTATTACAAAGGAGGAAATTGAGGCCTAGGGAAGTGAAATGATTTGCTCTAAATTCATCAATCACTCTTTTTACCACATTATGGTATCTGTGATGTTTAGCATCATTTGACTGAAGTATGAGGAGGGTCATTGAATACCAAACTTTATGGCTTATAAGGTTTGAGGTTGCCAAGCAAGTTCTTAACAAAGCCCTAGTACCTGGATGCTACCAGTTGATCAGGAATAAAGAAACATGGACTTAAGTCCAGCTCTCACACTTAGGATCTATATAATCCAGGGCAAGTTACTTTATCCTTCTCTTCCTCCATTTCTTTCAAATCCTCACACCACAGCTTGGTCTTGATTAGTTCAAATAATGACCACATTATTCAAATATGGAATATTTCCATTGTACTAGAAGCAATTACCATATTTTATATAATTATGATTTTATATAATTTTTTAGGGCAATGAGGATTAACTGACTTGCCCAGGGCCACACAACTAGTAAGTGTCAAGTGTCTAAGGTCACATTTGAACTCAGGTCCTCTTGAATCCAGGGCTGGTGCTTCATCTACCTCACCACCTACCTGCCCCCGATTTTATATAATATGAATTTGAAGACATGTAACTTTATTAGTAGTACTAATTGGGCCCATACTATACTTACCCTCTAGGGTTATTGTAAGAAAGGCAGTTTGCATTCATTCCTTCATTTGATAAGATTTACTGGGTGCCTACTATGAGACAGGCACTTTACTAGACTCTAGGGACATTTTTTTTTTCAAAAGGAAAGTTCCTGCTCTCAAAGACCTTATGTTCTATTGGGGGGTGGGAGGGACAATATAAATACACATAAGTTAATAAAAAAAATTATACAGAGTCATTATACAGGGTCAAACAGATATATTATACCAAATAATTTGTAGGATGGGGAACTAGTAACTGGGAGATCAGGATTGGATTCTTCTGGGTCGGACTTAAGTGAAACAAAGCTAAATTTTAAGAGACAGAGGCCATTATGGAAACCATTTAGGGATGGCACAAAGACAAGAGGGATAATGTCATGTATAGGTAGCAGTTACAAATAATAAAATACTATGAACACTGGCTACCATTTTAGAAGGCACTCAGTAGTTATTTCATAAACTGAATGAAACAGTTCATTTTATGCTTGTGTCCTTAGATTTCACAAACTTGTTTTGCTTTTAGGGGGTGGTAGTAGGGATGAGGAAAGAGATCTTGAGGGTAACACAGGTAAATGACCCTCAAGGACGGGGTAGATGACCATGAGAATTGTCAGTTTCAGGGAAACATGCCCTCCCCAGAGGAAGAAACCTCAGAGGTCAAAGAGATAGAGCTATGAAAGTGTTTAGATTCTCGGGCCATATTTGTTCCACTTCCTACTGGTAACAACAGAATGATTTTATTTCTATATTTAAGGAGATTGCTATCATCTTTGGGACTGACTTCCAACAGGGTATATTGTGATAAGACTAACCACTGAAAAATCCATTTTCCCATTGGGACAAAGCTGACCTTGAACAACTCTGGTGACTACACACCTTGCACAACTCCACAATTCCATTGCCATTGATTGACTGTGGACTCTAAGCAAGCCTAAAATGCTGTAAAATCCCAAGCTATAGCCTAAGATGTTGAATCTGCTCCCCACCTGAGCGGACTTCCTTAGTGCATCCATAGATTTCTTTTCCTTTCAGCCTGGTGATTCAGTTTGTTACATTCCCCACCCACCCAAAGTCATGCAGACATGCTAGTAGATGAGATTTCTCCCTGGGTTCTCCAAGAATCTAGGCTGGGAAACTCTCTCAACAGCTTTGTCAAGTAGAGTCTGAGACCAGGACATATCTCCATGTTGTCATGTGAGAGACTAAAGCAAAGGAAATGAGTGAAGAGAATTTCCTTTTAGATTAGAATAACAGGAGAAAGACTCACTTGGTTAGGGGTATGTGTATATGTGTGTATGTGTGGGTGTGGGGAGGGGGATTTAGTTCAAGGAGGGGACAGTGTATTCTGTATCCTGGTTCCTCCAGGTATACCTTTCTCCTGAGCTTCTAGCCTGCCAAAGATCTGGGATTCTCAAACCCAGAGTTAGGGACCGGGGAAAGCAAATTGCAGAAGGGCTAAGGTGACTAACAAGCTTGCTAAGATGAATTGTTGGCTAGAAAATATAGCTTGATCTAGTATCCAGCCCAGATAGGATTGGGCTGACTGACATCAAGGACAAGAGCTTGTGAAATAAGGGAGTTAAATTCAATGACCTTGGAAATCCCTTCCAATTTGAAATCTGCCCTCCTACAAAGACCTCTACAATTTCCTTTTTGATTTGGTGGAATATTGACTGTTCCAGGCAGGTTTTAATAGAAGCATTTTGTTTTTCTTTTTTTGGGGGGGGTAGGAGGAAGGAAGAAAGAGAGGAGCAGAGATGGGGGTCTCCTTATCTTAACCAGGCTGGATGTGAAAGAGATACGAACAGCCAGATCCCACTGTGATCACCTAAGAATTAGAGGAAGCCAGGTGGTACAGTGTGTTCATCTTGGAATCAAGAAGGCCTGTTCATCAGATCCTTATTTAAACCCTTTCCTTTTTTTTTTGGTGAGGCAGTTGGGGCTAATTGACTTGCCCAGGGTCACACAGCTAGTAATTGTTAAGTGTCTGAGGCCGGATTTGAACTCAGATCCTCCCGAATCCAGGGCCGGTGCTTTATCCACTGCATCACCTAGCTGCCCCAACCCTTTCCATTTTTGTAGGATATGTCAGACCTTGGATTCCATTGTCAGAGGAAAGGGTTTCCCAGACACTATCACACCTGCCTTGATCACCCTGAAATGAAATAATTTGTATATATTTTCTCTTCAGCTATCTACCCCCAGTATCCCTCTTATGGTTTAAGAGCAAATATTGTTTTTTAAGCTCTGTATCCACAATGTCTAGTGCAGTGTCCTATCCAAAGTCAGTTTCCACTTAATAAATAGAGATTACTTTGTTGAATAGAGAAATCTATATCCTCTCTGACATAATGAATGGAAGAGCACTGATAGATTCAATGGTAATCCTTTAATAATGCCTTAAAGAAAGACCACACCATCTTCATCAAGAAAGACAGGGAAGAAAACTGTTTCTCTTAGACAAAACTGAAGAAATACCTTCAAATCTCAGCTCTGGGACTTACTCCGCTAGTCTTCTGATTCCTAAGCCTGCATTCTCTTTACTATGTGCTAATTCAAACTGAAGGGGAGGAGAAGGCAAGGAGAAATCTGTAGATGATGATAATGAGCCATAGCCTGGAACTTATTGATAGAAGAAAGGAGATGGGGAGGGTCTACCTGGGGGTGGTGGGGTCTGCCTAGGAGGGGGATGTAGGTATCTTTTGGAAAAAGCAGAATTTCTAGAATTTCTATGTACCACTAGGCTTTTCTTTAAGTAGAATTTTAACCATCTTTCCATATTACAGGTTGGATGGATTCTTTTTTTCTTAGAGATAAAAAAATGTAAACTACCATGTGTTGCAAATGTATTATTCTTTGTCCTGTGCTCAAAGGTCACCACTGTGAAAGGAAAGGGATGCCTGCAGGGGACATAATGAAATGCAAACTAGAGAGAACTTGCCTGAAAATCCTCTGAAATGAGAAGATTTAACAGTACATCATTTTGCAAATCAATTGGTATTCATTTACATAGTTTGAATATATAATGAACCTTGTCAATAACAACACAGAGATATGCAAATGTACCTCAGGTCTTTTGGGACTCTTTAGACTGGGCTTGAAAAACCTGACTATAGATAAACATTCCAGGTAATGAAAGCCAGTGAATTATGCTTTGGGGAGAAAATTTGAATTTGAGGCATTTTTAGGTTTTCTCCTTACTGTGCCCATTGTATTGCAGTATGGGGGAAAAAATGAACAAAGATGCTTAAGGGATCTGTAGGGCCTTGTGCATGTGTTTGTTTGTCTGTGTATATATATAGATATGTGTGTATACATATGTGTGTGCATGTGTGTATACATATATGTATTGTACGTATATGTGTATACATATATGTATATCTATTTATGTATTCCATTTATTAATTTTTTTCGGTTGTGTCTAACTCTTCATGGCCCCTTTTAGAGTTTTCTTGGAAGAAATACTGGAGTGGTTTGCCATTTTCTTCCCTAGTTCATTTTACAAATGAGGAAACTGATCCCCTGGTCTTCCCCCTTAAAAGTGATATCTTTGAAAAGAATTCAATTTAGTATTTACCAAATATACACAGTATTTAAAGTGTTGTGCTAGATAGTTGAAGCTGGAAAGAGCAAAATAAAACTCTCCTGGATGATAATATGTGAGTGTCCATTGGGAGGCATGGCCACTGACAATCTGGTTGGGGGGAGATACCACCCTCCGAAATGTCATCTCTTCCCAGAAGCTTTGACCATTTGCCTTTCTCTAAGCAGGAAACCCCTTCTCTCTGCAGTCAGAAAGTCACTAGCAGCCACATTTCCACTACCTATACCAATCAGTTTCCCTTCCAATTAGTGTTCTGCTCACTCCCCTCCTTTCTATTCTCATTTATTCTCCCTAATTCATATAACCAATTCAACATGCTAGCCTTGGTTCTGTCATTATCTGGAGGGTACTAGAGATGAGATGAAATAGAACTGGTTAGGAATAAAGTGCTTGGCTCATCAAGAAAGTGGACCTCCGGGGGCAGCTAGATGGCGCAGTGGTTAAAGCACCGGCCCTGGATTCAGGAGTACCTGAGTTCAAATCCGGCCTCAGACACTTGACACTTACTAGCTTTGTGACCATGGGCAAGTCACTTAACCCCCATTGCCTAAAAAGAAAAAAAAAAAAAGAAAAAGAAAAAAAAGAAAGTGGACCTCCAGGAGCAGCTAGGTGGCACAGTGGATAGAACACTTGCCCTAGATTCAGGAGGACCTGAGTTCAAATCTCGCCTTAGAAACTTAACACCTACTAGCTGTGTGACCCTGAGCAAGTCATTTAACCCCAATTGCCTCACCAAAAAGAAAAAAGAAAAAAAAAGTGGACCTCCAGTGGGGAAAAAAATGGGCTCCCTACTAGACCTTAAATTTACCAATCCCATGGGGCTGACAGGGCTTTCTCAACTGTTCCAATGTTATGAGAGAAAAATCAACCAGAGAAGGTGATTTATAAGTCAAATCTAAATTTCCCAGAGGCAACCTATATATAAATATTATTCTTTAATAAGCCCAGGAGTCAAGGACAAAGAGGCAGAGTTGAGGGGATGGACAATCCTTGGGGTCCTCTCTTCTCCAAATCTTCTCATATATGCCACAGGTGGGGATTTTACCGTCCCCGACAACGTGTGCAAAATTCTACATTAGTTCAATGTTCAAAGCTAAAAATTAACTGATTATACCTCGCAACTAGGTTTGATGGAATTATGGTGGAGCAGAACATTTTTGGCATCACAGCCAAAGGCACATTCTCATTCGGCCACTTTCAGGAACCCCCTTACCAAGCACCTTGCATCTACTTTGTATATATTCTGTATCAATGCCTGTGTGTACATGTTGTAGAATGTAATTTCCTTGAGGGGAGGATGGTTTCACTTTTGTCTTTGAATTCCCAAAGCTTAGTGAAGTATCTTCACACAGTGAGGGCTTTAATACATTCTGAAATTTGGCCTTAAAAAGTGATGTGATTGGGAGCAGCTAGGTGGCGCAGTGGATAAAGCACTGGCCCTGGATTCAGGAGGCTCCGATTTCAAATCTGGCTTCAGACACTTGACCCTCACTAGATCTATGACCCTGACCAAGTCACTTAACCCTCATTGCCCCACCAAAAAAAAAAAAAAAAAAAAAAAGGTAATTGACAGTATATGTCAGAGGTGAGACTTGAACATAGGTCTCCCTGACTCCAATGCTGGCCTTATGATCACTGCACAGTGCTATCTCTCTTTATTCATGCCAAAAAAGGAAAAACTGAGAGGAAAGGATTGGAATATGACCCATTGTATGTAAAAGAAGCTATAGATTTCAGTAGCAGCAGGAGAGGTTTGAACTAGACATTAAGAAGAACAATCTAAATGTAAGATATGTGTAATCCCCATACACCTTTCCAAAGGAGTTTGTGGGATTTAATGTCTTGCATCTTTTAAAAAACAGAGCAGTCTGCTGTCTGAGCTGCTTTGAGTACAATCCAACCTAAGAAGAAAATAATGTTAAATGATTCACCATGTTCCTTTTAGGTCAGGATTTGGACTGATATGCCAGGAAATGTACATCTGTCCATTTCAACAAACCTTTTGAAAACAGAAATAATGATAATAATAATCATTCCAACAGCTAATATTTACTTAATGCTTACTATGTGACATACTTTATTAAATACTTCATAATTATTAGATAATTTGATCCTTACCACAACCCTGTGAGTTAGGTGCTATTTTTTTTTTTCAGGACAATGAGGGTTAAGTGACTTGCCCAGAGTCACACAGCTAGTAAGTATCAAGTGTCTGAGGCCATATTTGAACTCAGGTCCTCCTGAATCCAGAGCTGGTGCTCTATCCACTGCACCACCTAGCTGCCCCCTTTAGGTACTATTATTATCTCCATTTTATGAGCTAATATTTGAGACCATATTTGAATTCAGGTCTTCCTAATTCCAAGCCCAGTAATCTATCCACTGCCCTGCCAAGCCACACCTACAATGTGCGATACCACAATTTAAAGAATCTGACTTAATCTTCAAACCAAACAAAGCCTAAATCTTATGATCTCCTCACCTTATAATATAGGTCTCAAGTAGTTGGTCTTCAAGCTAGTTGCCTCTACCATATCTTTCTCAAAAGGCAGGGAGAAGGGGCGGCTAGGTGGCGCAATGGATAAAGCACCAGCCCTGGATTCAGGAGGACCTGAGTTCAAATCCAGCCCCAGACACTTGACACTTACTAGCTATGTGACACTGGGCAAGTCACTTAACCCCCATCGCCCTGCAAAAAAATAAAAAACAAAAAAAGGCAGGGAGAAGAATGCATGGGCAGACAATGAACTGCGCCAATCTCTAAATTGTACTCTCTCCAAGCAACTGCCATACTTGTTGGTGACCATAACACTTAGAGCAGGTCAAAAAATAGCTTTTAAGGGACAGTTAGGTGGCACAGTTGATAAAGCACTGGCTCTGGATTCAGGAGGACCTAAGTTCAAATCTGGCCTCATATACTTGACACTTACTAGCTGTGTGACCTTGGGGAAGTCACTTAATCCTCACTGCCCTGCCCCCCCCCAAAAAAAGTAGCTTTCATGAGGAAGAGGCTGGGAACTTCATCTTATAGAAAATTAGGATAAACACCATCATCCTTTTTATCACCAATAGTAACAACACATTTTGATGCTTCCAGAATCTGTGGTTTCATCAGAAGAGATCTCCCCTTCATGCCTTAGGAGATGTTTTCATGAGTTGCTTTGAAATTGGTGCTCATTTACCTGATTGCCAACTCCTCAGTAATGAGCATCTCTGCACTCAGCTAAACTCTTCCTTTGCCAGAAGGCAAACAGCACAATCTGTCTCTGGGTCTCTATGAGAATCCCTCCTAGCTTGGTAGGACCCATCAGAGCATTCATGCTGATGGCATAATAATGACAACAGGAACTCAGATCTGTATAACCCTTTGGGGTCTGCAGAACACTTTCCTCATGCTAACTTTGGAAAGCAAGGAGCAAAAGTATTGTTCTTGTTTTACGGATAAAGAGACTGAAACTCCAAAAAGTTAAGTGAATTAGCTGACAAAGGACAGGAAGCCAGCAAGTGACAGAGCCAAGAGTGAAAGTCAACTCTGCTGATTCCAAATCTAATGCTCTTTCTGCCACATTACAGGAATACCTTGGATATATTGCAGGTTCAATTCCAGACCACTGCAATGAAGTGAATTTTGCAATAAAGCAAGTCACAAGAATTTGTTGGTTTCCTGGTGCACATAAAAGTTATGTTTACACTATACTGTAGTCAGTTCAATATACAATAGTATTATGTCTATAACAATGTCTTGGGGGCACAGTGGATAAAGCGACAACCCTGGATTCAGGAGGACCTGAATTTAAATCCAGCCTCAGATACTTGACACTTACTAGCTGTGTGACCCTGAGCATGTCACTTAACCCTCATTGCCCCACAAAAAACAAAAACAAAAACAAAACAATGTCTTGGAAAAACACTCAAAAAAACAACAATTAAAAATACTTTATTGCTAAAAATGCTAACCATATTCTGAGCCTTCAGTGAATCCACATTTTTTTGCTGGTGATTGCTGAAGATTGGTGTGGCTATGGCAATTTCTTAAAATAAGACAACAATGAAGTTTGCTGAATTCGTTAACTCATCCTTTCACAAAAAATTTCTCAGTAGATATGATGCTACTGGGTATCATTTTGTTGTTGTTGTTTGTCCTTCATTCTCCAAGAAGACCATGACATTGGAGTGATGTTATGACTTGCAGTGAATTGGATTTACAAGAGGCAGAGTTGCACAAGGTCACCAACCTTACTCTCTCCTCCAGAGCCATCTGGGTCCAGTGGCAAGATGTATATCAGGATGAGTGGAGATGACCCTGGATGTTTAAGGCAGCTGGGGTTAAGTGACTTTCCCAGGGTCATACAGCTAGTAAGTGTCTGAAGTGAGGTTTGAACTCAGGTTTTCCTAACTTCAGAGCCAGTGCTCTATCTACTCTGCCACCTAGCTGCCCCCGATAGCATTTTTCCCACAGTAGAATTTCTTTCAAAATTGAAGTCAGTCATTTCAAATCTTGCTGCTACTTTATCAACCAAGTTTCTGTAATATTCCTCAATATTGTTGGGTCTCAAGGAATAGGGAAGACCAAGGAAAGGGAGAGAGATGGGGGAATGTGGTCATTGGAGCAGTCAGAACACATATAACATTTATCAATTAAGTTCACCAAATTATATGATAGTAGTTTGTGACACCCCAAAACAGTTACAGCAGTAACATCAAAGATCATTGATCACGGACCACCATAATAGATATGTTGATGATGACAATTGAAATATTATTTGAATTACCAAAATGTGACACAAAAAAACACAATGTAAGCACATGCTATTGGAAAAATGGTGTCAATAGCCTTGTTCAACACAGGGTTGTCACAAACTAATTTGTTCAAACAAAACAAAACAGAAACCATTAACTATAAAGTGCAATAAACCTAAGTGCAATAACATGAGGTATGACTGTATGCTGTTTTCCATAGTAAAACTTGACAATCTGAGTTCCTGTTCAAAACATCAGGACGTAATGTTCCTACTACAGCTTTTTAGAGTACAAAGCATTTTCCTCATAACAGCTCCAGGAAGTAGGAATGGCAAGTATCATTTCTATCATCTTACAGAGCTGAGGGACTTGGTTTTAGGTACATTCAGTGTTTTGCCCAAATTCACATAGCTATTAAGATTCAGGGCTGGGCTTTAAACAGAGATGTGATCAAAGCACCATTTGTGGCTACCTAGAACCTGCATCTGACTCTTAGCTCTGCCACAAACTACTCTCTTTTCTCAGGGCTTCAGTTTCTTTATCTGTAAGGGATTTGCACCAGATGACTTCTAAGTCCCCTTCAAGCTCAAAAGCAATGATCCTTATAATTCTTACTCCATGTCTAGAATGTGGCATAAGGCAAGTCTGCCATACACTTCCCCACCCTGTGGGTTTAGCCAGTGAAATAATTAAAGCTTTTTCTCCAATAATGCTGAGTTCTATGTATCATTTTCCAGCTATCATAACCTATCAGATGAGATCTCAGAGGTAGTGTCAGTAAAAAGAGAAAAATACAAGCCCTTAAACTTACCAGCTTTGTTTAATTCAAAGAATAAAATATAATCTTATAAAACCAGGCTCTAGAGCCTGGGAGTTTATTTATCACGTGTTATCATCCTGCTGGCTTAGGAGACACACCATAGATTTTCACATGAGACTTGAGGTTGTGGTTTTGGTTTGTCTTTTTTTTTGTCTTGTATTGTGTCCAAGATTCTATTGAATCAATGCCTAGAACTTTGTAAACTTGATAAAAACTTAGCCTCATCTTTTTCTTGATTCTTGTTTTCTTTTGGGCTTCCTCAGGTTCACAGGGAGTTGCTGCTGGAAAGAGTTTACCAACTGAAGGCTCAGGAGGACAAACTTGGGGAGTATGTGACCTCTGTGCAGCTCCATAAGATGACAAAGAAATGGAAAACTCGGGAGGTTTACACCACTCTTAGTACTGTTCAGGGTTTACTGTTGGAAGAGTTGAGCACATCAGAAACCATGACTAAGTCAGCCTGTACTCAGATCCTGGAGTCGCACAGCCCTGTAAGTAGTGAAACTGGGGAGAACAGTCCCTGCTCCCCAATAGTCCTTTGGTACTAAACCAATCTCTGTCACTGCCCAGCCCTACTTCAACAAGGTTTCAGACATTCACAAGTACCATTGTGGTCTCAAGGGAACACAAAGTCTCCATTATACATCAACCTGGCAGAATGGGATCCTTTCACTTTGCCATGATTCCCTCCTTTATCCCCATTGCAAATAGATAATAAATTGAATTTTGTGAGAATTAGCATTATTGGTTTTTAACTAGTACCTATTAAATATGTAGAAAGACATGATCTTGAATTTCACATCAGAAGCTTACTATGTTCCATAAACTAACAGATAAATAATTTTATTACAGGGAACCCACAATATCTTTGAAAATTCTAATAAAAATCTAAGCTACACTGGAAACAGAGTATTATTACAAAGCAAAGTACTGCCTTTAATTATCTCCACATAACATTGATTGTAGCTAGGTGGCACAGTGGATAGAACAGAAGATCTGGAGTTAGAAATATCTGAGTTTAAATCCAGCCTCAGACAGTTACTACTTGTATGATCCTGGGCAAGTCATTTAACCCTTTTTGCCTCAGTTTCCTCATATGATATTTGTTATGCATACACACACATACGCAGGTTGACTCCCCTAATAGAATATGAGAACCATATGGTCAGGGACTATTTCATTTCTGTCTTTTTATCCCTAGCACTGAACATAGTGCCTGACACAGAGTACTTAATAAATGATTGGTGGTTGATTGACATGCTTCTTCTCAACAGCTGGCTGTAAAATTAATACATTTGATCTCAATACCTCAGTCACCATATGAGAAAGTTGAAATGGCCTTGAAGAAAGTGAAATTAGGAAAAGTAAATGAACAATACTAAGTATCCAAAGAACAGAACTGTATTGTAGATAACACTATTTTGAAAGCGTTGGGGAATTGAGATTTAATATATTCAAAAAGGAGATGCTGAATGACTGTGAAAAAATCAAAGACAACATTACTAACCTCTTCAAAAAGATGAGTGAGGATAACAATAATTTTATCAACATGACTAATTTCTTACACTTATAAAATCTTCGTGTGAATGATTCACATATATATTGAGGGTAGTCTTGTCAAAAATATGAGAAGGGAATAGCCAGACTTTTGAAAATTATTTTTTCTCTAACAAACCACATTTAAAACTAGCACAGTTGACAAAGGTGTGTATAATAAAATATTCCACTGAGCAGATTGCTTTATGATTATTAAAAAAAAAACATTTGGGTAGGTAGAGGAACTATAGCCTTAAAGGCTCTTCTCCAATAAGATGTCACCCCATACCAGGTTGATAAAAGATTACGTCCTAGGTACAGCTACAGAAATAACTGTGTTGCACAATCTTCTGACTATTGATATCAATGGAGGGCAGAAAACAGTGAAGATGTTTCCTTGCCAAAATATACATGTTTGCCTCTGCCCTGTAGGATGTCCTATACATGTGACAAGAGGGATTCCATGTAGATAGGAAAGCCCTCCAAATGCTTCTATCTATGGATTATAAATCATGGTTTGTGGGTCATATAGATTAGTCTCATAGATTTGGGGCTGGAAGGGATATCAGAGGGTATCTGGTCAAATGCCTACATTTGATGAATGAGATGCCGATTAATTTACTAATTCCCATATTTTAGAGTTTCCTCAAACAAAGTCCTGACCACAAAAAATAATCATCCTAATAACTTTTACTAGAGAGAATTAATAGATTAAAAAAAGTCTGTTGCCCAGACTGTGATATGCAGCTAGATCAGCTTAATCATCAATAAGTATTTTAAAGCACCCATTATATTCCAGGAAGTGTGTTAGCCACTGGGGGCACACGTACAAAAATTTTAAAATATATGTACCAGTATGTATGTATGTATGTATGTATCAAGAAATACATTAAAATGTTTTATTAATATGAATATAAATTAATAAATTCAAACAGAATTATATATATATGTACATATATGCACGAAGTAGTTAAATACAAGGTATTATGTGAGGGAGAAACACTAACAGTTGAGTAGATCAGGAAAGGCTTTTTGAGCTTTCTTAAAGGAAGAGAGGGACCCTTTAATGTGGAGGTAAAGAAGTGACTTCTGGGCATGAGCAATAGTCAGTGCTAATGTACAAAGATGGAATTATGGAGTGTTGTGAGGAATAGTGAGAAGGAACAGTTTGACTGCATCCCAGGGTATGAGAAGAGAAGTAATGACCAATAGGTCAGTACATTTTAGTCAACAATGGGTTCATGATTTTTTTTAATGCCATGCACTTCTTTCAGCAGTCTGGTGAAACCTATGGATCCCATCTTAGAATGATATTTTTAAATGCACAAAATAAGACATAGAATTACATTAGAAACCAATTATATTGGGGTGGCTGGGTTGCGCAGTGGATAAAGCACTGGCCCTGGATTCAGGACTACCTGAGTTCAAATCCTGCCTCAGACACTTGACACTTACTAGCTGTGTGACCCTGGACAAGTCACTTAACCCCCATTGCCCCGCAAAAAAAAAAAAGAAACCAATTATATTAAACTATACTTGGGGCAACTAGGTGGTGCAGTGGACAGAGCACACACATGGAGGCAATTGAGATTATAAGTGATTAAATTTTATATGTATATTTGATATATGTATATATGTATATAACTATATATTTGATTTTTATATGTATATATAACTATATATATAACTATATATGTATAACTATATATGTATAACTATATATATAACTATCTATATATATATCTATATATACATATATATAGATATAGATATATATAAAATTATCAAAAGTCTTTAATAAGTTCACAGACTCCAGGTTAAGAACCCTTGAATTAGTTTAGTGGAAATAAAGATACAAATTTTTTTTCCTTTCCAAGTTCACAACCTCCTTGAAATCTATTTATGGACTTCATGCACCTCAGGTTAAGAACTCTCGGAATAGGAAAAAAATGTACAAATATAATTATACACATACACACACAAATCAGTATTATGAATGGAAGCTGAGGAAATCATTCCAAGGCTCTTGTAGGATGTGACATTTAAGCCATGTGGTGAAGGAAGCTAAGTGTTTCCAGAGGCATTAAATAAGAGGAAGAACAATACATGCATGGCCACAGCATGTGCAAAGGTGTGGAAATGGAAAGAGAAGAAGAAAAACCAAGGAACGTGTGGAAGAGCAAGCAAGATTCTTTGACTGCAATGTAGAACATGTGAAGAAGAAGGGAAGAGTCCTGTGTAGTCAAACTGGAAGTACAGATGATGTCCACCTTTAAGTCCCAAACAATGGCTCAATGTCCTCATTTTTAAAATTCAGATAAAGGTTGTTGTGGGGGAAACAACAACAACAAAACCTTACAAACTGTAAGTAAGAGTTTTAGAAGGAATTTACATACTAATCATATGGTAATAGGCATGTCATTTAACCTTTATGAGCAATAGTTTGTCCATTTATAAAATCAGGATCATTTGGCAAAGTAGATAGAGAGTTGACCTTTGAGCCAGGAAGGACCAGGTGCAGTTGATCCATGTGGGCTATGTGACCTGGACAAGTCAGGCAGCTCTCTAAAAGGGTCAGTTGGAGAGGAATTTCTAATCTGCATTGGTAGATGGAGTTTCTTCACAAGGAGGTCCTTATACTAATGAACTCATGTTGTTGTTGTTGTTTAGTCATTTCAGTCATGCCTGTCTCTTCATGACTCTCTCTGGGATTTTCTTGGCAAAGACACTGGGGCTGTTTGCTGTTTTCTTCTCCATCTCATTTTATAGATGAGGATACTGAAGGAAACAGGGTTAAGTGACTTGCCCAGGGTCACACAGCTAGTAAGTGATGCTGGATTTGAACTCAGGTTTTCCTGACTTCAAGCCTGGTGTTCTTTCCAATGCACCACCTAACTGCCCCATAGATCTGATTAAAAATAATAAAATTTGCATTAACTATCTTATAGGGATTTTGTGAGGGAAAAGTGCTTCACAAAAATTAAAATTATTTAAGAAAGACTTTTCAAAACGCTATGCAAATCATGAAGCTCCATGCAAAGATAAGGGATTATTACTTTTATTCTTACAGCTTCAATCAGATCTTCTGACTCCCAGTTACTACTCTTTATAGAACAAAAAATTCTATGTCAATAGATACGAGCAGCTAGGTGGCATAGTGGATGGAACACTGGCCCTGGAGTCAGGAGGACCTGACTTCAAATCCGGCCTCAGACACTTGACACTTAATAGCTGTGTGACCCTGGGCAAGTCACAATCCCATTTGCCTCACACATACACAAAAAAAGTAAACAAAATGTTCAATAAACTTTTATTAAGCACAAGCTAAATAATAGGGCTACAAGTTCAAATAGAAAGAGTTGCTGCCTTCAAGGATCTTACAATCTAATTGTAATGCACTTAATGCTTTAAGAAGCACTTAATAAACAGACATGGACTTGCAGCTAATCTTTGAATTGCTTGAATTTTCTGAAGTAATTTGTTAGCATAACACATGCATTTCTAAATTTGTTTTAAACCTTATTTAAGAAATATTTTAAATGTCATATTTACAGTATGTGCACAGCAGATGACACTTAATAAGCCCTGAATTAGATGCAGCTGATACTCATCAAACAGTAATTTAGTATTAAAGCAAACCTAAAGTACTGGATTTTATTTAATTTGACAATCAGTTTGCAGCTCCAAGGAGGTCACTCTGTCATTTTTTACTACCCAACATTAGAATTTAATCTTACTTTTGGAAGGAACATTGAACTTGATGTCAGAAATGATGGATTTGATTTACCAGCTATGTGACCTTGGGAAAAATCTCTTCACCTACCTTGGCCTCAGGTTTCTCCTCTATGAAGTGAAGGGGCTCTCTGAGGTCTAGCTCCTAATCCTATGGGATTATGATTATTCAATTCACATGCTTTGGACAGAGTCTGCTGCTTAATTGATGCTGGTTGACTTGTACCATTTCTTTAGGAAGATAGCAGTAAGAAGAATACTTAATTTGGAGTGTGGAGTCCTAGGATTTGAATTCCACCATATCACATCCAAGCTATGGAGTGACTTTAGTCAAGTTACTCGCCCCTCTTTATCAGACAGTTTTCTCATCTTGAAAATGGGGATATGAATATTTCTAATATTACCCTCATAAAGTTATTTTATCATAAAGCTCAAGGAAGTAAACGTATGAAGTAATAAGTAAACCATAAACCACTATATTAATATCAACTGTTATTATTTTGTTGTTATTTTTATTATTAATTTTCAACCAGTGAAAATTAAATGTTTCTTACAGGACAATAGAAAATTACGTGGTAGATATGGGCAAATGACAAATAAAGAACCACAAGGAAGGTCTGGAGTAAAGAATATTTTAAAAGATGCTCTAGCTATGTTGTAATAGCAAGGGATAACCATTAGGCAGCTGGGTATTCCATTTATATCCTGAATTTTCTAGAAAAATCATAGCAAGTCTCCAGCATGTTGGTTGGACTCCCTGTGGCAAAATCATGTAATAACATAGACTCAAACTGCATGGTATAAACAGACATGCATTGGTTGCAAACAAAATTACTGGAGGGAGCATCCATATTGATGAGATCAGATTCATTTGAGTATTTGAGAATGATCAAAGATGGAATGGAGGACTGGATTTGGGGTCTTAAGACTCGGGTTCAAATTCTGGCTCAGGTCTTTGCTCTCTCTGTGACTTCAGACAAATCAGTTGACCCTTTCTGTGTTTCAGCTTCCTTATGTTTAAAATGGGAGGACAGAACTAGTTAGAGATCCTTGCACCATGTGGTGCACCAGTTAGGTGGTGCATTGGAATTCCCAAGGTCACATAGCTGGTAAAAACAACCAGTTGTTCTCAACCTTTCTGAACACAAAGATCCATTGTTATCATGCTAATATTGTACAGACCCCTGACACCTCATGCATGCTAGTTGCTATAATTGTTCCTATAGTGTACAATGATTCAGGAAATACATAAATGATAATATTTGGTGATAAATGGGCTCATGGACTCCTACCTATAGTAATTCTGTATCCCTTGACTTTTCAAAGTATCCATGAGCTACAAGTTGGGAAGGACTAGGTTAAATTATGCCTAAGATTCTTTTTGGCTCTAAATCTATCCTTCCTGAAACATATGCCAGTTCAGAATTAATACTTTTAACAAAAGGCCCAGAGAGTGACTCATCTAAGATCACTGAGCTAGAGAGCATCAGAAATGAGATTTCATCCTCCACAAGCTCTGACTATGAGTGTTTTTGTCTTTCACAGATAGGACACATAAATCCAAAATACAAGGAAGCAACAAGCCATTCTTTTTACTTCAGGGACTTTCTATGGATTCACCTGTACAGATATCACTCTTCAGGGACAAATATCACTCTTCTGCCCTTTCCTACACCATGAAAATGGTTTTTAGCTAATATTAAAATTTTTAAATGGTCTCTGACCAATGCAACTGCTGGTGCTGACATTTCACTGTAGCACATGATGACAAAAGCTTAATATGGAAGTCTACCCAGGTGCTATTCAAGGCTCTGTCCTTGGGAGAGTTTTGCCCATTTTGTCTCTTTGGAGATTGAGCCTAGCAAACTAGCTCTGGTGTCTGTAATCATTAAGGAGTTAACAAAACAGTTTTCCTCACCTCCATTCTATAATGTCGGTGGCACGAGGACTCTCAGGATTTGGAGGGTTTGCAGCTAGAAAGGATTTGGTAGTTCATTTAGTCTAATTTCCTTGTTTTACAGATGAGGAAACTGAGGTGCAAAGGGGTTATTTGCTACACGAGTAGTTATTTAGTCCATGAGTAGTGGGTAGAATGGATAGAGTTCAAACCTGGTGGTCTTTCCACTCAGCCCCAATTATTATCTATAGTAGCTCTGTGAAGCAGGTAATATTATCAGACCCATCTTACAGATAAAGAATATGAGGTCCAGGTCATAGGATTACAAATGCATATCTGGAAGGGACCTCAGAGGTCATAAAGTCCATCCCCCTCATGATATGGATGAATCTACTGAGGTCCATATCATTCAAGTGACTTACTCAGGGTCACACAGCTAATGTGTCTAGGATAAGGTCTGTAGCCAGGTCTTCCTGACTTGTCACATACTCTTTCCATTGCATTTTGTTGCTTCTCACTTCTATATATAACTTTAAGATTTATAGACCATTTTGAACTTCATCTCTGTTAAGTGGAAAGTACCAATATTGTTATTTACTAATGGGGAAACTGAGGCTCCAAAGGATTGAGCAACTTACCTAAAGACAAACTAGAATACAGTAGACCTGGGACTACGTCCTTGATCTTCTGACTCTAACACTAATGTCCTTCCTGTCCTCTTGCAGGACAGGAAGGCTTGACATTTGATGAGGACACATTTCAGGGATGGATGTTGTAGTCAGGGAATCACATGAGGCACTGAGGAAAACACAACAACCATTATTTATACCTCCAAGAGGTTAGGGAGGCGATATGACATCTGGCAAGTGACTACTCATTGCATTTGAAATACTGAATACTTTAGAGTTCTCTATATTATAAATGGAAGTAGAGAGTTCTCTTTACAACCATCTGGGTCCTCTCAAGAGATTGTCCAAGAAATTTAATTCTAATACAAATTTGAAAAAAAAAACCCCAACACACCAACATTTAAACAATTCTGTATAGTAAATTTGGCCTCAGCAGTCCCAACCAAACTGAGACTACATGTTTCTGGAGATCAGGTACCATGTCTTCTTTTTTTTTCTGTCTCATGCAGAATGAATTCTGTTGTAGAAGACCTTCTTTATACCATTTTAGGATCATCAAACATTTGGCCTTTTTTATGGTTTTTGGATAATAAGTTATTATTCAGGACACCTAGGTAGTACAGTGGATACAGTGCTAGCTCAGAGAAGATGATGCATCTTCTTCAGTTCAAATGTGTCCTCAGAAACTTGTTAACTGTGTGACCCTGGGCAAGTCACTTTACCCTGTTTGCCTCAGTTTCCTCATCTGTAAAATGAGTGCAGAAGGAAATGGCAAATCTTTACAATATCTCTTCCAAGAAATCCCTAAATGGTCATGAAGAATAGGATACAACTAAAAAAAATGATTGAATGGTGAACATGAGTTGTTGAAAAACCCTATTTGAATCATGACTCCTGAAATTTTCAGGCATCATCCTTTGATACTGATCTTGATAGTGATAAGGTCCATGCATGTTTCAATAGTGCTTTATTATATATATATATATTTTTTTTTTTGGTGAGGCAATTGGAGTTAAGTGACTTGCCCAGGGTCACACAGCTAGTAAGTGTCTGAGGCCGGATTTGAACTCAGGTACTCCTGAATCCAGGGCCGGTGCTTATCCACTGCACGATCTAGCTGCCCCTCAATAGTGCTTTATAATTATAAAATGCCTTCTAGTTAGGGTTCCATTTGATCTTCCCATCAGCAGTGCAAAGTGACATAGGTAGTGTAAGTTTCATGATTCTCATTTTGTACCAGGGCTCAGAGAACTTCAATTTCCTCAGCATTTATTAGGTACCATCCTCAAAGAGCATGGAGTAATTAGACAAATACACCAATATTTATCATATAAAGCAGACTATGGAATCTGTAAATGACAGATCTAGATTAGCATGGCTAATTTCAGGATGCAGAAAGATTTAATTCAATTATTACTGAATTCTGAGCTATGATTTATTATATAGTTGTTATATAGTTATTATTATAACTATAAGTTCCTTGAGAATAGCAAATGTATCATGCCTTTCTCTATACCAATAGTACTTAGCATAGTGCCTGGAACATAGTAAGTACTTGAAAAATGCTTTTTACCTAACTCATAATTCAGCAAGCATTTATTAAACTTCTACTGTGTTTCTTATACCATGCTAGAGATAAAAAGAAAAAGAAATGAAAATGGTATTATCCTCAATTAACTTATATTCTGTTGATAGGACATGCCTTGTACACAAATAAATATGACATATGTATAAGATAAGGAAAAAACACTTGTTTTTTCTAAATCATGTGTGACCTTGAGCAAGTTACTGCCACTGTCTGGGCCTCAGTTTCCATATCTGTAAAATTACTTAGTGATCTCTAAGATTTCTTATAGCTCTATGAATCATTGTTATTTGTTTTTTTCAGTCATTTCAGCTGTGTTCAACTCTTCATGACCCCATTTAGGGTTTTCTTAACAAAAATACTAGAGTGGTTTGTCATTTCCTTCTCCAGATCATTTTACAGATGAGGAAACTGAGGCAAACAGTGAAGTGACTTGACCAGGATCACACAGATAGTACCTGAGACCAGATTTGAACTCAAATAGAAGAGGGTCGCTGACTCTAGGAATAGCTCTCTATCCACTGCACCACCTGGCCCCTTTGTATGAATCTAACAAGGTCTCATTAGCTATAATGAGAATGCAAAGGCATAGAACTCTAAATATAATAAACCTACAGATATTCACATCTCTAACCAAATAATCAAATCAATTACTCATCCCAGCAAGTATATAAGGATCTCTTTGTGCTTGGATAGATTGTTCATCTGCCCCTCCTGTCTAGTAACCCAATGCTACAAGCACTATACTCCCTCACAACCGAAAATTGCATTTCCCCAGGCTGATTTGTTGCTTTTCTCCTCTGTGTGGCTTGTTGTAGGAGATTGAAGAGCTCGATAGGAAGCTAGAATATGAGTTGGTACACAGAGAGACTGTACTGCAGCAGCGGGCCATCATGGACAGACAGCGGTGGAATTCTGAAGGACTTGGCCTTTTGAGCGAAACTGGAGAAATTAATTCAGAAAGGCAGGTTTCTGCTGTGCTGTGCCAGGCCCTGACAAAGTCTCAGAAAGTAGTACAGCTTCATAATCAAAGGTAAGACTGTGGCAAGGTATGTTTGAGGGACACTAGGAGATGACATTAGAGATGAACTCAAACACTGATTTGTCTCTTGGAGTAGTGATTTCCCTGCCCTAGGAGGTCTTCAAGGGAACATTGGATGGCACTGATTTAGGGAGGTGTCTTGTTTTGATTGAGAGGTTAGACCAGTTTACCTATGAGGCCCCTGTCAGTTATAAATCTTTAAAATTCCATAGAACATTTTGGAATTTTGTTAATAAACTGCAGACCTGACAGAAAAGCTGGATATTTCCAATCCTTACTAATCTGAGTCAATGATGGAAAATGGTACTATTGTAAGGGGCTAAAATTCTAGCTAGTCTGTCTAAAATAACTAATGAGTGGTTGCCAATAAATTATAAGCTTTAGCAAGAGTTAGACTTTTAAGCATTTATTAAGGAGAATGAGAATTTGGTGAAGAAAGATAAAAAGGCCTAGATTCATCTATCTATCAAAGGGAGAGCACATTTTACATCCACTCTCCACAAGAGTCCTCAGGAAAAAGCATGAACCACACCTTCCTCAATCCCACAAAACTGGAAATGTCCTGTCCCCCCACCCCCAAACACACACACACAGCTCCAAGCTAATTGGCTGATAGCTTTGATGGACAGTACCCATGAGCAAATGTCACTTCCTGAGGCCAAGGACCTGACAGCATGGCTTGCCCTCAGACACCTTCTCCTCATGGCGGAGCTTTCCTACAGTAGCTCTCCAGCAGGTGGCATCATTCCAATCATTACACTATGTATTTAGTTAATTCAATTAAACAAACAGTTATTAAACACCTACTATGTTCCAGGCACTCAGTGATACAAGATATAAATAAAATGGTGCCCACCTTTCAAGATTATTTCATGAAGTCCCTTTCCCCTTTGTCCTTCCCATACTTATATTCAAAAGATGATGCCATTCAGAGCTTTAACTCCCACCTCCCCCTCACCAACCTTGTGATAAGCACTGTATTTAACATAAGGTTGTTTTCCCTCCAGTTTAAGGGAAGAGCAGCAGAATAGTGTTGTGCTTGAAGACTTGCTGGAGAATATTGAGATGGACACATTTTTGACCCTCTATAACCAGGTAAATACACACTTCCCCCTTGGAATGGAAAGTTCTCAGATGATTCTCATGCAGACAATGGTATATAAAAAAAGAACTTTGACAAATTTGTACCTGAGAAACATTTGAAAATTAATGTCCTCAGAATTCCCATTCTATAATTCGACACCAAGAAAGGCTGCCACTTGCTTGCAGGCATGCCACTTTCATTTCATCAAACATTTGCCAAGCAACTATTGTATGCCAGTTGCTATCCCACGTACTGAGAGTGCAAAGATAAAAAGATAGTCCCTGTCCTCAAGTAGAGGTCAGTATTCTATTGGGGGCTTACAAGATGGGCACAGAAAAGTACACATGAAGTAAAGTAATTTCAAGAACAAAGAGAACACTACAACTGTGGGCATTAGAAAAGGTCTCATGGGAAATGGCCTTTGATTTGTGCTTTGAAAGGTTAGGGACTTTAGGAAATCAGGTCACTTGTCTTCTGAAAACAAATCTTTTCTTACAATTGCTGAAGAGAATGCATTTTTGAGACTAAATCTCATTCCAATTTGGAGGGTCTAGTTATTTCTCTCTGTATGTTATAGTAGAATTACATTATATTAAATGGTTAATTTAATCTGGGGTGGTCCTGACCTGTGATTTCATTGGTAAATTGATTCAAACTGACAAAATAAAATATTAAATGACAATTTAAAATTTTTATTTTTTATAAAAGTACCTTTATTTTCAAAATGTCTTATTGGTGTCTTTTGTTTTTTAACATTTTAACTATCTCCCAACAACAGTCTCAATATTCAGTCTTATACTCTATAAATGTGTATGTGTACATGGGGTTCTGTAATGTGGAACAAAACTATCCCATCTAGCAACAAAGACTGATAGAGTATGTAACATTGCACACCCGAAGTTCAACCTCTCCTTACTGTGAGGAAAAAGGCATGACTTGACATTCATCCCAGAGATTTTAGAGTACAGAATAGAGAATGTTAGAACTGAGATGGTCTTTATGGAATAGAATATATAATGTTAGGGCTACATAGGACCTCAGAATGTAGAATGCTAGACTTGACTGGATCTAAGAATGTAGACTATCAAAGCAAGAATACCTTAGCACAGTGGTCTCAAAAGTGAGGCCATGACCTGATGCCAAGATGTCATTGAGGTTTAACCCCAAGGGGTCTGTGATCTATGAATCAGAGATTGCAAAGATGTAGAAACATCTTACTCTCCCAGTGATAGCCAGTCATAGGGACTGTCTCCAATATGATAACATCTCCTCTTATTCCCTAACATTTCTCCACTGTACCCCTCCCTTTCCAGTGCAAGCTACCAACCACCCCCATATTTTCCAAGTTTGCTGTCAGGCACCCTTAGCAACAGCCACAAAGTTGCCATTGGTAAAATTCTGTAACCCTTTAGCATACTCACTCCTGCCCATCTTCCTATCCCATTACCTCATGGCTACAGTAGATGCCCTTTGAAGTATAGACTCTGTGCTTGGGGCAGTGACTGGTAAGAGACCTACTTCCTCTCTTGCTTCTTGGTTTTGGTTGGCACAGACTGAATCTCATAACACGAACAGGTATGGATGGGTTGAGATAGATCTTAGATGCCATCTTTCCCTCCAAAGCCACACCACTTACACACTTTCCTATTACTGCCAAGGGCATTAACATCCTTCCAGTCATTTCATGACTTTGACATCATCTTTGATTCCTTTCTCTCTCTCACCTCCAATATCCAATCACTTACCAAATCTTAACCATTTTCTACCTCCATATCTCTCCCATCTGTCCCTTCTTTTCTCACATAGCCACCATAGTAGTCCAGGACCTCCTTATCTCTCACACAGACTATAGCAATAGCCTCTTAATTGGCCTTGCTGCCTTGTTTCATGCCTCTTTCCAATTTATTCTTCACACATTTGCCAAAGGGGTTCTCCTAAAACCTCACTCTCAGAATATGTCGCTCCACTACTTATGAAAGTCCACTGGCTCCCCATTGATAGAATATTAATTCATGTTTCATCTCGCCCTTTTAAAATTTAAACCTGTGTGTAAGTTTTATCATGTAAATAATTATTGATACATTAGTAATTTGGGGAGCGAGGGAACAAAACAAAATCATTGATCAAGCTGACTCTGTGATAGGCACCATGTTGAGCACTTTACAAGTGCTCCTCACAACAACCCTGTGAGTTTAGTGCTATTATTATCCCCATTTTATCAATGAGAAATTTGAATCAGACAGAGGTGAAATGACTTCCCCAGAGTAACACAGCTAGCAAGTGTCTGAAGTTACATTTGAACTTGTCTTCCTGACTCCAGGCCTAGAACACTAGCCACTATGCCACCACCTGCCCTGACTAGTCAATATCTGAGCCAGGATTCATGGAAACTTTTTCTTTAGAGGGGGAAAGAACCTTAAAATCCTCGTGCAACCCCCTCATTTTCAGATGATAAAAATGAAGCTCAGGAAAAATGAATGCTATGCACAATGATTTACTGGTAAAAATAGGACTAGAACCCAGTTCTCCTATTTCATTTCTATAAAATAAATAACACTTTCAATGAAGGATTCTCTTGATCCCTCTTATTTTCTTTTAAAATTTTCTCTTGTCTGAAAATAATGGAATCTGATATTGTCCAGGTGGTTTATAATGTGCAAAATAAGCAATACTGCTTATGTGCTTGGAATGGGAGACATGTTACATAAATTCTAAGAAAAAGTAAATTTGAGAAAGCTAAAATAATCAGATCTTTTTTTGGATCATTGTAACTTTATGAAACATGGAGGGAGTATCACATATGATTAAAATTAAAATTTACCTTTGAGAACATCTTGTCTAACACTTCCAATTTAAGAAAAACAAAGCCCTTACAATTAATAGTATAAAAATATGTTTAATTCTTCATCCTAAGTCTATCCCCTCTCAGTCAGGAGATGAGTATCATGCTTCATTACTATTAACCTGGAATCATAGTTGGTCCTTGCTTTGATCAGAGTTCTTAGGTCTATTAAAGTAATTTGTTTTTAGTGTTGTTATATAAATAGTTATCCTTGTTCTACTTCCTTTACTCTGCATCAGTTCATACAAGTCTTCCCAAGTTTCACCGATACTGTCCCTTTCATCATTTCTTACAACACAGTAGTTTTCCATTTGATCCATAGACCATAATTTGTTCATCCACTCCTAACTTGCTCCATCTTAATTTCAAGTTATCCATTATAAAAAGAGCTTCTATACATATTTTCATATAAGAGGGCCCTTTCTCATTTTCTTTGATCTCATTGCAGTATGGGCCTAATATCAGTACTGTTGGGTCAAAGCATATGCATAGTAAAATAGTCTTCTGGGCATAGTTCCAAATTGTCTTCCAGAATGACTGGACCAATTCAGTTCCACCAAGAATGCATTCATATGCTTGTTTTCCCACAGTGCCTCTGATATTTAACAACTTTATTTTGCACATGAGAAAATTGAGACCCAAAAAGGGAAAATCATTTGCACAAATAGTGGTAGAGACAAATAAGATGAACGATATTGGGATGATGATGATGATACCTTGAATTATATAATCTACATTGCAATTTTATCAAATTTTTATGAGAAATTTATATAGAAAACTTGCATTTAGCATTAGCATTCACATAGGTACAAATACAACTCAATATTCTACATTCACCATAACTATGTAATAATAATTGATGTTTTAGATGTTAATGATCATAGTAATGATGGTTGCTTACAAATGCATAGTTCTTATTTTTAACTTGGTCAATTACCTCATCTTCATGGATCTAATAAGGGATCTTGACTTTTCTCCTAGTTCTTATTCTATCCATCTAATGCTCTTTCTCAATGTCATTTGCTGGATTTAAATAAATCCCATTCAACAAACATTTATCAAGTTCTTACTAGGCACACATACGGCAGCTAGGTGGTGTAGTAGATAGAATGACACGTCCAAAGTCTCATCTTCCTGAGTACAACTCTGGCTTCAGATATTACTAGCTGTGTGACTCTGGACAAGTCATTTAACCCTGTTTGTCTCAGTTTCCTCATCTGTAAAATAAGCTGGAGAAGAAAGTAGTAAACTACCCCAGTATCCTTGCAAAGAAAACCCCAAATGGGGTCATAAAGAATCAGACATGACTGAAACAACTGAGAAACAACAAAGTCACAGAGACACTGGAAGTAATAAAAATTATAATAACAATTAATAATAAAAATAGTTCCTACTCTCCTATCATCTATTTTTTCTGGTCAATAAGCATGTGTATAGCCAATGACTCCCTCCTGGACACTTTTTTCTTTCTTTTTTTTCTCTATATTCTCAATATTGTCAGTAATGTCTTTATCTACCATCAGTTTAATTACTCTCTATGCAAATGAGTCTCAAATCAATATATTCAGTCTTTATCAGTACTCTGTCCCACGTTCTTGATATTTTCACTTAGTTGTCCTTGAGGTCTGTCCAATTTAACATTTCCATAATGGAATTCTCTACCTTTCCTATAATGCCTCCCTCCTCAGAAGTCCATGATTCTTTCAGTCACCCAAGTTCACAACCTGGAATTATCTCCACTTTCCTTCCCTTCCCATAGACACACTCCTCTATCCAATTAGTTGCCAGTTTTAACTCGACCACCTCCCTCATCCTTTTCCTTTTCTCCATTCACATAGACTGTCATACTTATTTCTTGTAACCTGGATCATTATCATAGCTGTTTAGTTTCTATGCTTCAAGTCTCTCCCCTCTCTAACCCATCATCACACCTGCCATATTAATATTCTTATGTTCCCATTATGTAGGTCTGACCATATCACTCAGAACAGACTGTGAACTCTCTGAGAACAGGAACTGGCTTCTGCTTTTCTTTGTAGCTTTTAGCACTATACCCTGCCCTTAATAAATGCTAGTTGAATGACTGACTCGCCTACTCCCAAATCATCAACAGTTCTCTATTTTCTCTAAGATAAAATTCAATCTCCTCAGCCTGACATTTAAAGCCCTCTACAATCTGACTCCCGTTTATGTTTCCAGACTTATTTTGTATTACAATTCTGTACACACTCGACATTCATCCAAATGGGCCTATCAGTTAGCCCCTAAATTTGGCATCCCATACCCATTTCTATGTCTTTGAACAGGCTCTCCCCCATTCCTGGAATGCCTTTCTTCCTCACTTCTGCTTCTTAGAACACCAAACTTCATTCAAGACTATGATTTTGTGCTTCCTCCTACCTGAAGTCTTTTTTATTCTGAACTACCCAGTTATTATTGCTTTTCTTCTTGAAATTACTATGTATTTCCTTATCTGTGAATGGGTTGGAAATTACCAGGAAATTATAAACTCCTTTAGGACAGGGATCATTCCATTTTCTTGTCCTATCTAGCATAGTATTGCTGAAATAATTTATAGTCTTGACATATTCCCCACATTATTTCACTTGATCTTTGTGACAACTATGTGATGTAGGTTATATAAATATGATTATGCTCATTTTATAGATTAAAAAAATTGATGCTCATTGAGGGAAAGTGACTTGCTCAAGGCCACAGGACAAGTAAGCAAAAAGATCAAGACTGCAACCGTGGTGTCTTGTTTGTCAATATATTTAGATCCCTGATGGAAATTATAAAAAAGAATGAGTTTTCTTGTACAAAATGATTAATATGGAAATGTTTTACATAACTACACATATATAACCTATATTTGATTGGTTACCATATCAGGGAAGGGAGGAAATGGGGAATAGAATTTGGAACTCAAAATTTTAAATAAGAATGTTTATTATAAAAAAATTGATGCCAATTTCAGTTCGACATAAGAAAAATGCTGTTCAAAAATAGAATGAGCTGCCTCTAAAAGGAATGACTTCTCTATCAATGCAGGTGATAGAACAGAGGTTGAATGACTTCATGTGTCACGGATGTTGTAGAGAGGTGGGTCTGGGAGTAAATATCCCCTGACATTCCTTCCAAGTCTATGAAAAATTGTAAGTTATTTACTTAAAAGTTCCAGTGTATGCCTGAAAAGTCCCAGTATAGGACAAGGAGTATGTGCCATAATACTATTTTGGGCACACTCTACATTGATCCAAATTGGCCTATCAGCTAGTCCATTTGTTTGGCATTCTGTATCCCATCTTTATGTCTTTTAATAGGCTTTCCCCCATTCCTGAGATGCCTTTTCTCCTCATCTCTGTCTTGTTGACCCATTACAGAAACCTACTGAGGAGCGTGGCTCATGAATTACAGCTACGCACATGGATCTTTGTTTGGGGAGAGTTCAACATTGATTCCTTTTCATTTATTTCCTTCTCCATTTTTTCCATTGGTTCTCAAAGTAACCTTACAATGGTGATTGGGAGCATGAAAACCTTAATTCCCCCAAACTACATAACTGAAAGTTTATTTTCACATCTGATCAAGAAAAAAAAATGATCCAAGATCAAAAGTAGCTCAGAAAACTCTATTTCAGGACTATTATGTTAATCAGTCCCCAAACAGGCACTTCAGAATAAGAATACAACAATCAATGATTATTGAATTTTGGCTAAATGCAAGAAATCTATGTAGTTTCATCTTTGAACATTTTCATTTTATGTTTTCTCTTCTCTATCTCTCTCTGTTTCTGTTTCTCTTTTTTTTCTGTATTTCTCCATATCTATCTCTTTCTCAAAAGCTGCATTAATAGCTACTTCTGTGATAGAGATATTCTCCTGCCGCAAGTCGGCTTTCTCTGCATCCTGTCCTCAATCCAGTCTCTGCGCTGCTGCCACTCCATCTTTCTGAAACAGTACTTCCATTTTGTGGTCCCCTAAAACAAGACTATACATTTGTTAACTTTGAAAGTAACATATTTATATTTTACTTTATGGTTAAAAAGTACTTCCTATCTATAACCTCATTTGATAGAATAATTACTAATCTGTAATGCTTTGAAGTTTACAATGCACTTCTAAATTCATTATCACACAACAATTCTGTGAAGAGGCACAGTGGACAGAGTACTGAACTCACTGTGTTTGAATCCTGGCTCTATTAGTTACCCATTTGAACTTGAACAAGTTACATTCCTTAAACCTCAATTATTTTCTATGTAACACGTGATGGTTACACTGAATAACCTCTAGGGATCTTTCTAGTTTCAAATCCTTTGATTCTAGGTGGTGGGAGTGTTATTAAGCCCCTTTCACAGATGAACAAATAGAGGCTCAGAGAGATGTGTTTTACCAAGGTTTCATGATTAGTAAGTAGTAGATTTTGAGGCCTGAATCCAGGCCTTCTAACACCTAGGCAAGAGTTTGTATTACCACTGCATCATGCTAACCCCTCTTCCCACAATAAAGAGAGTTGAATGTCAGAGCTGAAAAATCTTCAGTCATCTAGGTGAGCCTGTTCATTTTACATGAGCTGAGAAAATGAGGGTTGCATGAAGTCTCAGAAGATGTGAGTGGCAGAACTGGGATAAGCGCTGTGGTCTCCTTAATCCTAAATTAGAGCTCTTTCCACTACCCCATGCTTCTTGCTTCTTAGTGTAATGGCGGCTCCTTAGACAATGCAATGCTTTGTACTTTTACCAAAGTTTTCTCTCACAGATGATCTCTTTGATCTTTGCAACATCCCATGATGTAGATTTCACAGGTATTTTATAGCCTTATTAGAAGATAGCATTCTGTCTCACTCCGATTTTTAGTTTGTTCGGCTATTTTCATCTCAACTAAACCCTCTCTTTGAGCAAGGTATTGAATTCCCTTCAATTAACTCTTGCCTCTGCTATTTACTGTATGGCCATAGAGAAGTCACTTCCCCTCTTTTGGCCTCAGTTTTTTTTAGCAGCAAAATGAAAGGAGTAAGACTAGATGCCCTCTGAGATCTCTTTTAGTTCTGACTTTGTGGTTTGAAGCCTCATAATGACTTGTAAGTTATGCCATGTTCTTGAAAGTCACAGAAATCTACTCAAAGCAATGACAGGTTCAGACTTTTTTAGTACAAACCTAACAATGGACTAGGTGTCTTTTGTCAAGAAACTACCATAGCTATGTGTGGAGAAGCTTGGGATCAGAAGGTTGGTGATGTCTGTTTATAGTCACAGCAACTCATGAAGACTGTTTACTAAGGCATCATGTCAAACTCAAAGAGAAATGGAGGTCACTGAACCAGACACAAGAATCCTGGTGGTTCAACCATTGATCTAGATTGTCTACATTTTATCGTATTTTTGTTTATTTCGTTAAATATTTTTCCCAATTGCATTTTAATCTGTTTTGGGCCTCACTTAAGAGTGCGCTGCATATGGTCTACAGGCCCATATTTGATACCTCTATACTAAAGTACAGTTAGAAGTAGGGAGAGTTGTGATATATATCAGCAGAAGCAGCATCCAAACCAGAGAAGACAGATCTTTGACATATTTTCATATGAAAATCATTCCCTTACATCAAGTAAATTCTGCAAGTTTTGATTCCTGGATATTATTTGCTATAAACCAAAGCTTGGTTCCTTTACCCTAGGAAGTGGTACCAGGCAGAGATAAGAACTAGGAGTGATTGGTAGTGGTGGAAATTCTCAAAGGGATGAATTTTGCTAAGCTGTATGTGTGTGTGCGTGTGCGTGTGTGAGAGAGAGAGAGAGAGAGAGAGAGAGAGAGAGCTAGCTCAGAGCATATCTGGGAAAGTATTGGCAGGGCTGAACTGCTGAAACTTTTATCACTGTAAGAAAACTTATAAGGCCAAATGAAATTAAAAATTGCTCATCACGAAGGTTGTGAACTGCAAGTGTTTGAACTCTCTCCATTAACTCCACTAGGAACTCCGATTGGCATCTTATTTATCCAAACTGACAATGGTGCCAGTGGGGATGTTGCACAGGCTACTGAACTTGATGCTGCCTTCAAGTTCACAGACAGAGCTTCTCTCTGTTCTGGATGCAGTCAACGATAAGTATGCAGACAACCTCATTGAAAGTGACAACAGTGAAGTGCCCACAGACAGCAATATGAAGAGGTAAGCTCTTTGTCAGCCTTGGGAGAGGACACATGGTTCAGGGAAGGTGAATGAAGTCAATTGCTTTAGGGAATTAGGTATATATTTCATTATGAGTCTTTGTCCAAATGCAACTTTAGGTCGTTTTCTAAAAATAATAATATTTAAAGCCGGAAGGAACCTTAGAGATCATCTAATCGCCTTCCCCCAAACCCATATCATTTTTCAGAAAATAAAACAAATGCAGAATCTTAAGTAATTTAGTCAAATTTATATGAACAACAGAACCAAAACTCAAGTCTTGGGGCAGCTAGGTGATTCAGTGACTAGAGTGCCAGGCCTGGAGTCAGGAAGATGAATCTGTATTCAAATCTAGCCTTAGATGCTTCCTAACTGTGTAATCCTGGGCAAGTTGCTCACCATTGTTTGCCTCAGTTTCCTCATCTGTAAAATGAGCTGGAGAAGGAAATAGCAAACAACTCCAGTATCTTGTCAAGAAAATCCTAAATGGGGTCCTGAAGAGTCATACGTTACTGAAAATTGATGAAACAACTAGTCTGATCTCCATATTACAGATGAGGAAATTGAGGCCTATAGAAATTAAATTACTTTCCTAAACTCACACAGGTAATAAGGGGCAGGGTCATGATTTGAATTCAGGTCTTCTGACCCCCCAAACTCATTGCTTTTTCCACTCTACTCCATTACCTCCCAGTTCTCTGGCTCCACATTGAGTGGTCTTTCCCTTCTATCATGTGACTTGGCATAGCTGCCCTTTTTTGTCCCATTTAGAGCATGATAGGAATATATAGGTCATCTTCGATTTTTTGTTTTATTTATTTATGTATGTATTTTGTGGGGCAATGGGGGTTAAGTGACTTGCCCAGGGTCACAAAGCTAGTAAGTGTCAAGTGTCTGAGGCCAGATTTGAACTCAGGTACTCCTGAATCCAGGGCTGGTGCTTTATCTACTGCACCACCTAGCTGCGACAAATGTTTTGGGAGTTTTGGGGGTGCAGGGCAATGACGGTTAAGTGACTTGCCCAGGGTCACACAGGTAGTAAGTGTCAAGTGTCTGAGACCGCAATTTTTTATTTTTTTTTTAACTATTTAACTAAATTAACTGATTTGCGTTTAAATAGATTGCAGAACATCACCAGCAGTGACTTGTGAGCCAGAAATAATATAAAAGACAATTTAAGGACACAGGCAACTAAAGGAGGCAGTCTGCCATGAGAAGGGATGAACAGCCCAAATTTTGCACTGGATTCCATAGTTTGATCTAGATGAAGGTTTCTAGTGAATGTGTTATATATTATCAGGGGATTCTAATCTCCTTTAGGACAGGGATCATTTCATTTTTCTTGTTCTATATATAATACCTAGCATAGTTTATGCAGTGTATCCTTCAGTACTGTAGTGTAGATCTCTGCTGGAGGATTAATAACCAACATGGACTAGAGCCCCATAAGATAAATGGCTTGGATGGGAAGAGATATCTATGCTTATCTCAAATCCACCCAGACATTGAAGTACAATAATTTAGTGAGCTTCACTTAGCATTCAGTATCCCTTTATGTTTGTTAAGATATTGACTTTTATAATTATAGTTGATTCTTCTGGCCCGTTAAGGCTCACCTTAATCCTTACTTCTTTCATTAACTTTCTCCAACTAGGATTATTGAATCTCAATCCTGGAAGGGCCTTCTAGTTCAGTCCTTATTAGACCAGAAAGGCAAGTACAGCACAGTGACATAGAACTAGATGTCAGACCTCAGTCAGAATGGGGATCTTGCAACTTACTACTTCTGTGACCTTAAGTCATTTAACCCCTGGAATCCTCAATTCCCTCATCTGTAAAATATGAAGATTGGCGCAGATGAACTCTATGGTACCTTCTAACTCTAAGTACAATGGTCATTCAAGTTCTTTCTCCACGAAACATATCTTCAGAAGAAATTTTAAGAGGTAAGGATTACAACCAGTCATCCCTGCATGTGCATTTGTATTCTGGGGAGCGCAGCAGCAGATTGAGCTATTATAATGTTTTCTCTTTAAACTGATTGATTATTTTTCACCTTAAAATACTCAGACCAGAAAATGATAAGATTTCCCTTTTTTTGCTTTTAGGAAGCACCAGGAGCTGTGGGAAGCTTTAGAGATCAAACTAAGACAAGATCTGATCAGCACAGGATTAGAAAAGACACTTTCAGCTCGGCAGAAGAAAGAGAGGTAATGACAGGCTTTCAGAATCTGCAAAAAGGGGAAACTAATCTATTCTGCTGCCTGTCACCTGTACTCACTTCAGAAGTTCATGGATGCTGGGCTTGTGTGGGAAATCTTTATTTAGAATAGAGGTTCTTAAACTTTTTTGTGTGTCATGGTCTCCTTTAGCAGACTGATGAAGCCTATGGATTCCCTTTCCAGATCATATTTTTTTTTAATTTACACTTGAAAGAAATGCTAAATTTCAGTTAGAAGCTAGTGAGAATAAAGATGCCATTTTTGCCCATCCAATTTCATAGATCCCTTGAAATCCATCTGCTGACCTCTAATGGGGGTCTGTAGATACCTGGCTAAAAACCTCTAATATAAAATATTGGGGGGCAGCTAGGTGGTACAGTGGACAAAGCACTGGCCCTGGATTCAGGAGGACCCGAGTTCAAATCCGGCCTCAGACACCTGACACTTACTAGCTGTGTGACCCTGGGCAAGTCACTTAACCCCCATTGCCCCACCAAAAATCAAAAACAAAAATAAAATATTGGTGAACTTTAGATTAATAGGGGAGCCCAGTAACTATTTCTTGTTTCTAACAGTATACCCTTACCTATGTCAACTATTTTGATTATTATGTAATTAATGGAGTTCTTTAATAGATACATTTAAATAAATCTTATGTTCATATACTTTTCTGATGTTTCTAGGTTATCTAGACTGGTAGAGGCAGGCAATGCTGAGGCATGATATGTCTGAATTTCAAAAAAGAATCTGAGGAAGTCTCACATGCCATTCTTGTGTACATGATCAATGGATTTGGAATAGTCTCAATGTCCAAAGAATGCTAATTAATGAATGGATGATGGGAGGTAGAGGTAGAGGAAGATGGGTAGTTATTAGAGAATATCTTGACCTGTGATTTCATCAGTATATTAAACAACCAGTAAGGAAACTATCTCTATAAATGTATGCTGGCAACTTGTGTTATCTTCCTTAGATTTATCCAACGTATCCAATCAGTGGCCAACTCTTGGCCCATCTACACCTCTGGCACCTATCCCCTTGTCTCTTCTCACAAAACCACCACCCTAGTGCAGGCTCTCCTCACTTCTTGCTAGCATTATGGCAATAACCTCCTAATTTGTCTCCCAGCCTCGTTACTCCCTCCTCCAATCTATCTTTCACTTAAATGTCAAAGTGATTTACCTAAAGCACAGGTATGATGATGTCATTTCTTTACTCATTAAATTTTAGTGGCTCCCTGTTTCCACCAGGATAAATATGAGATACTCTGTTTGCCATTTAAAATCCTTCACAGTCTGGCTCCAGCCTGCCTTTCAAGTCTTATTTCACATGATTTCCCTTTGTTCACCCTCTCTTCAGCCACACCAGCCTTTTTACTGTTCTCCATCTCTGAAACTTAAGCTTTTCATTTCTGTGGCCTTACACTGGCTAGACCTCCATGCCTGGAATACATTCCTATTTCATATCTGCATCTTAGAAGCCTTAGCTTGATTAAAGGCTAAGTTCAAATATCACCCTCCACGTGAAGGCCTTTATTTTCCCTGAGGCTTACGAAGTTTAGTTTGTGACCAGAAATCTTCTAGTTGGATTAAAAAAAATCCAAACTGGTCTGTTAACATCATGCAAAGGGAATGAATTAGTAAATGACTGAATTTTTCCCTTCTCAACCAGTTGTTTCAGAGCCATTTAAACACAGCTTGTGAGCAAGTACAGTTGATTAAACATTAATCTTTGTTCCCAATTTATTCCTTCATTATCCCAAGAACAGATGTTGTTTGTACCCTAAAAGAATAAGCAATAAAAAGCCAGATTTGACAAACACTTTTCCTTCCCAAGTAAAGGAAACAAGATTCTCACTTTATTTCATGTTGTTATATTATTCTAGGTCCCTCATTGGTTGACATTCTTGTTATTCATTGCTTAAAGCAAGCCATGGCTGACAGACATCTGCTGTGTCGCTCTGGGCCCAACTCCTGTTCTCCAGGGCAGCCCTGATCAGAGCCCCCTGGGTCTGTCATTCTTTGTTGCTATCTGCCTCTCAGCTCCATCACTTCTCTCTATTTTCTCCCTGACCTCCTCTAGGATTGCCCTCTATGTTTCTCCTCTTGAATGAGCACAGGCACCTCCCTCCTCCCTGAAGCTATCTGTATTGCCCCCCTTCTCAGCTGGAAATGGATGCTCCAACCTACAATTCTGGCATAAAATTTTGCCTGGGCATTTCCTTTTACTTATCAGAAACTACCACATCAATTTCAGGTGAACATGTTTAATTCCTCCATTAGATTGCAAACTGCTTGAAGGGGCTTCTTTGTTCATCTTTCTATCCTTAGTACCCAGCATAGTAACCAACATAGAAGCTGTAGACTGAAGTAAAATGGTCATTATAATCCTGAAGTTAATAACAACAACTTAGATTTCAATAAAATTTGAAAGTTTACAAAATTCTTTCCATACAACATTCCTGTGATGTAGGCAGCATAAGACAGTAGTATGGTGGTGTACAAAGAGCACTGAATTGCGAGTGAGAGGAATTGTATTCCAATTATGACTTTAGGAAAGTCATTTTATTATTTAATAGTCTCATATGCAAACATGCCTTGCTAATGAATACACTGTTGTTCTGTCTACAATACTCAGTTACCTCACTCATAGAGTAGGGGTTATTTCATTTTTATATGTTTATAATATATATTACTTATATAAATACATTGACTATGTTATGTCATACTATATGATACATAACACATGTGTATGTATTATATTGTGTATGTGTATTATATACACGAATATATTACATATATATTATGTAACATACAGTATGGTATAATATACTATACCATATGGTATGCCTTATATATGTATGTTTTATATAATAGTATACTATTATAATGTAATATATTCTATATGGTGTATATTTATATAGAAATATATAATATCCTATAATACATTATATAATATATATATTATGTTATAGCATATGTATGTATACACATATAATATAATTTCATATATATTTATATACACATGCATATTCCAAAGACCTAGCAAAATGAGGGCCTTAGGCTGGAGGGTCTCTGAGGTCCCTTCTAGCTTTTGCTTCAATACAATGACCAATTCTGTGATAATCCTCTTTGACATATTTTCAGTGCTAGAGGCTTAAATACTTGAATAAAGAATAGGTGTGTTCCCCAGGGATGATGGTAATCATGGTGGTGGTAAGGATGATGATGACAATAACTAGCATTTCTATAGCACTTTAAAGTCTGAACAGTATTTTACAAATGTTATCTCATTTGACCCTCACACCAACCATGGGAGATAGGTATTTACAGATGAGGAAACTGAGGCCAACAGAGGTTAAGTATCTTTACCAGGGTCACAAAACTAATATGTGTCTAAGACTGGATTTGAAAAGGTTGTCCTGACACCATGTCCAGCATTCTATTCACTGGGCCACTTAGCTACCTCTTTATGTCACATGTAGAACATATACAGAGTAGACAGAAGTCAACCCAAGAAGGTATGTTCTTGAGAGGGGGAGACCAGGAAAGCCTTCCTATAAAAGATAGGATTTAAGCTGCTTCTGTTTAACTTATATGCAATGAGGCTTTGTGGCATGGTAGATTGAGGACTTGCCTTAATGTATGAAAGGACCTGGGTTCAAGTTCTACATGTGACATACACTAATCATGTAAACACTTAACTTCTCAGTGATCCAGGCAGCTCTCTATAAGTATAGGTTATAACTGAGTTCCTAATCTGAATCAGTGGAAAGAATTTCCATGCCAGGAATTCCCCATATGGTTGGAATCACAAATTCAGGACCCCAGTCCTCTCCAATCTCCCTCCACAAATATGTAAAAAATGTTCATTTCATTCCTCAAATTGTCTGTTTTCTAAAGATTCTAACCCTATGTATCTCCTTCATTTAGCATATTAAAGAAGACACATCTTCCCCTCATGGAGAGAGTGGCATTGTTCCAAAGAGGAAGCTTGCCAAAACTTTCAGTGGATTATGTGGGCCAGACCTCTGAAGTCCACATTAGAGGTGCAGAAATGAGTGACTTACTAAGCACTGGTGAGAAAGTCTTCATATTTAGAAATCCAGAAGAGCCTACCATCTCTCTATGTGCCTCATCAAAGAGAAAGAAGAAGAACTTTCTGAACTCTAAGAAGGCTTCATTGGTTACCTCAACACCTGGGAGTAAAGAAGGCAGGAAACTCTTTCCTTCCACTGAAAATCAGAACATTGACCTCTAGATGGCAAAAAATAAAAGTTTAAATATGATTGTATTTTTGTATAACTTTAACATTAGTTGTAAATAGGAAAAAGACACACACATCTGTCAGCCTAGTTTCTATTTTAATCTTTGCCTAGTTGCAATAAGTCTGAGAATGGACTTCCTGGGGAACACTTACTTTCTTGGGAGATAGCTCTAGAGCAGGATGTAAAATGAAGCCAGGACAGTGACAGTGTGCATGACCAAGCCTCAACAAAGAGACCCAAGAGCCCTCATCAGTTTTCCCCGACATTTGGCCAGGTCACCTCTTGAACATTAAGAGAAAAGAGCCTTTGGACTGTGTTTGCTAAAGTGAGTCATGTTCCTGTGGTTAATGCAATATTTTATTTTTGTGTAAATGTGGACCATTTAAAAATATATTTCATTTTGAAAGCTATGGAGAAATGCTTCTGTTCTTACTTTTGGTGCATTTTTTTTTTTTTAAATTTTGACTGTGTTCATTGTGTGAAAGGGAAGGTATTGTGACTATGGGAGGAGTCTGTGAGGATTTTCCTGATTGAATATATTTAACCACCACAAATCCTGAGTTATATAGGATGCTGAGAGGATTAGAAAGCATGCTTAGTGAAGAAAGGGGTGAAGTAAAGTTTCTTAGCCTGGGGTCTATGGGCTTAATTGTCATAACTGTATTTATGCATTTTAAAACATTATTTTGAGAACAAACAGGTTCTTTGACTTCAACAGATTGTCAAAAAGCTCCATAATACAAAAAAAATTAAGGACTCATGGATAATAGGAACTTGCAATAATTAACCTGGAGAAGAAAATAGTTAATAGTTAAAAATGTGATTCCAGATTGTTAGTCTCAGAATTGACCCAGGCCAGAACAAATTATTCCTAGTCTGCAAATCTCTTACAGGCATCTGCCCTTGTTTCATTAAACCTAGAAACAAAAAAAAAATACTCCCTTTCTTTCTCCTATTTCTTCTTGATTTTTTTTTTCTCCTTCTCTACCTGGGTCTCTGCTCCAGGATTACTAGATCTCATCTCAAGAGTGGGAGAACATTTAGTTGTTTGACTGACCTGTGAGATCATTTGGCTTAGGGAATTCTATTTTAGACAAAGATAAAGGAAGAAGGCATGCTCCTAAAACAGCTTATTGAATGGCTAGATGCTGGGGAGGGTGTCAATTTCTCCCAGAACTTTGGTGTGCTTTATAGCTACATTCTGGGTGTCAAGTTTCAATTTTCAGGCTTTGTAACGATATAATTACATGTTGTATGTGCTTGGTTTAGTTTATATTGTTATCTCCTTAAATGCTAATAAAGTAGTTTTGAAAAATCTTAAATCTAAGGGGGTGATTAAAGAGAAAAGAAGATATAAGCAGTTGAGCCAGGAGAATCTTAGGGAGATTGGGAGTCCCTGGAGGCCAAACAGACCTAGATGGGCAGCAATCACAGAGATAATGATGAGACCACAACACGGGCAGCTTTGGAGTTGAAAGAAGAAAAGCTTTTTGCTTTACAGAAAGTACTAAAAGTCAAGACAAAGTAGAAACCACTCAGCAGAATTGCTTCTAGCTGGTCTCCTCCCTTTCTGGGCTCTGAATTCCTACCTGTCTTACTCTTGTAGATTCAGTGCACGCTAGACCATTTTGTCTCCTGTTAGAAATTATTCATTATCATTAGTGGAATTTTGGTGCCTTGGTTGCATTACCCTTAGAAATGCCAGCAACCAGGGAAGATCTTTTGCCCTCAGAATAGCGACTGTGAATGAAAGGCCATTTCTTGGATGTAATGCAGCCTTCACATTTTCAAGATGTATTGGCACGATAATGCCAATATTCAGCTTTGAATTGTAACTTTGCATATATATTGCAGTTTCTACTTGGACAAATGAGGGTATTTGAATATCTCACTGTTGGTTATAAAAAATCTAATAAGGATGAATGGTCTCTATTCCAATCACTGTAGAGCCATTTGCAAAAGAGGAAGTCTGAATTTATGAACAGATTGTATTCCAAAAGTTTGTTTTTATAGGTCAGTTTTTAGAATTTGGAATCCACTTTTCAATGCAAACAATACTCTAAGTGGTGATTCAGTTTCACAGACCAGCCCACAAAGGCTATGAAGAGGCAATACATGGAGCACTGAAGAAAAAAATTGAGTTGGAGTTAGGAAGATCTGGTTTTAAATCTCACCTCCGCTACTTACTTCACATGTGGTCATGGACAAGTCACTAGAGCATCAGAGCCTGTTTTGTGTGAGCAAGAGGATATTAACCCTACACTATCTACTACATAAGGTTGTTCTGAGGAACCGTATACAAATCTTACAACAAAAGAGAAATAGGAGTTATCATTATGTAAGCCATTGTGTACCTGGATAAGACTATTCATATTTTTAAAAACCCAACCTAAGTGTGATGAAGAGAAAGTTTCAGTGGGGGGTTGAGACTGTCAGGAGAATCCATTGGAGAAGATATGAATGCTTAACCCAGAAAAATGAAGATGCTTAGGGGAAAATAATTATTTTCCCATATTTGAAGGGTTGTCCTATTGAAGGATTAAATATGTTCTAATGAGCAATAGAGAGAATAAGAATCATAAATTTAGTGCTAGAAGAGACTGCAGTGGCCATCATTTGACAGATGAGGAGAATGAGGCTAAGAAACATGAAGTGACTCATGGGAGCTCACTAAGGAAGTGACAGACCTGGAAACAAAACCAAGATCAGCTGAATAAAAATCTAGCACTTGTTCTATTCTACTAACCTGCTACCACAGGAGACACTGTACAGAGTAGATCTGTGCACTAGAAGAGAATAAACTTGCTGACAAAGCCATCTATCAGCTGAGTGATATGTCATGGCACGTGTTGAGTTTGCTCTAATTAGAAGCATTCAGGCAGAAATTGAATGACCTCTGGCCAAGGATGATGTGGATGAGATTTATGCTTCAATCTGAGGTTGGAACTGATAGTCACTGAGTTCTCCAACTCTTAAAATATGACTGTTTTTTTCTGTGTTCTGAGTTTTACAATTCCACAAACATTCTCCAAAGTCATATCGGGATATCATGATTTCATTTCTCCAAGGTGGAAGGAAGGAAGGAAGGAGAGAAAGAGAAAGAGAAAAATGAAAGAGGGAAAGAAAGAAAAAGAAACAAAGAAACAGAAATGGAGGAAGGGAGGGAGAAAACAAGGGAGTAAGGAAGGAAAGGAGGGAAGAAAGGAAACAAGAAGGGAGGGAGAAAAGAAAGGAAGCAAGAAGAAAGGAAGGAAGGGAGGAAGGAAGGAAACAAACATTTAATAAGAGCCTACTATGCACCAGCTCTTACAAATATTATCTTCTTTAATCCTAACAAATATCTTATTTACTCCTTACCCCTTTATCCTTGGGGGTGATGTTATTATCCTCATTTTATGGTTGAGGAAACTGAGGCAAGTCGAGATTAAATGACTTGCCCAGGTTCACAGGTAGTAAATATCTGAGGCTGCATTTGAATGCAGCTTGACCTACATGTAGGCCTAGAACTCTGTCCACTGTACAAACTAGCTGCCCCCATATACCTCTGGAATATAAGGTCTGGCTGGTTCAACCATGTTATAAGTTTCAAATTCTTGTAGCAGACTGGATAGACTGAATCTAATGTCTGGGTCCCAGCCTCTCTAAATTCCAAGTAACTCACCATCAGTAGGTCATCATACATAAGCAATAAATTTTTTGGCCATAGCAACCAATAAAAGAAAGAAAAATCATAAATTGATCTTTAGTCCTTTCTGGACTGCGTGGTAGAAAAGGAGACAGAGGATGCTATTATCTTTAAAATATCTATAAACTTTAACTCTTGGTACTATAAACATGAGATTGTTTTCTCAAGATCTATAAGTTACTATATTACTGGAGGAAATGAAACCTGTCAAGACCAACATTCTTATTATAAGTATGGTAAAAAGGTATGAGTCATTTGTAGCTAAATGAAAGAGTGTCTCAGAGGTTCTTTTCCAATAAAAGAGTTAACAGTTAGGCTAAAAGATCAGTAGGAAGCTATATAATAGTCTAGGTGAAAGGTGATATAGACCTTATGAATGGAGAGAAGAGGACAGAATGGAAAAGATTTGGCAGCTAACTAGATATGTGGAGGAGGGAGACAAGAACTTATGGATAAGACCTAATGGACAAGACATTATGAATGGAGAGAAGAGGTAGAATGGACAAAATTTGGCACCTAAATGGATATGTCAGGGAGGGAGAGGAGGGAGAGAGAATATCTGAGAATGACATGAGATTAAGAACCTAGAAAAAAAAGAACATAGGTAACCAGAAGGATGGTGATACAGTAGACACAAGCAGGGACACTGAAGATGGATAGGGTTTGAGATAGAAAATTGACATTTTATAAATTTAAATAAAGGTGAGTTACTCTTTTATTTTTAATATGTGGAATAAAACAAGGATTTACATAATGTAGTACAATAAAAATGATATACTCCTATTAATTTTTGTTGTCCCCTAGGCTTGTAATTTATTGATGCAGAGAATTCCCTCTGCAGATGCAGCCCAGCAGCTACTCTAGGATTTAGTCTTAGAGGATGGAGGCTGACTAGGAGATAGAGGGCCAAATGACTCACCAACAGTTACATAAGCTATATGTGACTGGTGCAAGACTTGAACCCAGGTCATGACTCCAAAGCTGGTCCTCCATCCACTATACTATTCAGCCTCTAGGAGATATTTTTTAATCTTAAATGATTTTATTGTAGCATAAGGGAAAACTTGGGTTCTTGAAGTCAATACCAGCAGAAAACAAGCCCAAAATGTTTCCCAAAATGCCTAGTGATACTGTATCTATTGCCCAATGATCAAGCTGGTTAAGTGTAGAAAAGCTCAGAGAATTGGACACCAGATAATGATTTCTACTCACAGATTTATTCAATGGATATTAAAATATAGAAAAGTTGGTAGGTGGCTATATTGGCCGGAGTGCCCACACTGCCCACAATGATGAAAACATAGATCAGTGAAGTGGTGAAGTATTACTATAATTAAGCTAATAACAAGCAGAAATAACAGATATTAGTATAATGCTTTGAAATTTGCAAATCCGTTTAAATACATCATCTTAATGAAGCCTTATAGGAACTCTATGATCTAGGTACTAAAGGTATTATTATTATAACCATTTGACAGGTGAGGAATCTGAGGCACCAGGAGATTAAGTGACCTGCCTGGAGTGACACAGCTAGTGAATGTCTTAAGCAGCATTTAAACTCAGGTCTTCTTGAGTCCATACTTCCATAATGAGCCCCTCAGAAAACCAGAATAAACAGGAGCTCTGCAGGGGTTGTCCTCCTCTACTGCAACCCGCAACAAAGTGATAGAAAGCTAGATCTTATAACTAAGAAGGGCAAAGGTACTTCTTTATATTCCTTTAAAAATATCAAATATCCCAGGTAACTTAATTAGAAAAAAAGAAGAAAAGTGGTTCAGCAAAACCAAACAATACATAGTTTTTGACAGTCTGTGTGGTATTCTATATGCTTAATCCCCCCACCTTTGTAGAAGAGGGAGAGAATGTGATTTTTCCAACAAGAAAGAGAATGAGGGAGAATATCTATCCCACCCCTTGATTTTACAGATGAAGAAATTAAGGTCACCTAGATCAAGTGGCAGAATTGGGATTTTCATTCAGATTCCCCATATCTAAATCCAAATGACATTCCCATCAGAATACAAAGTGTGTTGGCTCAGAATGTGGCCATTTCCACTTGGAAGAAGGTGAAGAATCTTCCAATAGAGGCATCTGGGGGCACCACAACTCTGTCTCACACTGCATTTACACAAAAGTATTCAAATCCTAGTTGATATCAAAGTCCAAAGTGCCTGTTACAAAAGGGAAGTGAGGAAGGGGCTATTCCTACTGAGAGAACCCTTTCCCCTTCCATCTAGGCTTTAAATTTTATCATTTCAACCCCCCAAATGGAAAAGAAGTTGAAAAGAAATAACAACATCAATATTTTATCACTGCAGAAGAGATGAGGTGATCCTCCCTTCTCCAAATCCTCCTAAGGGTTTGATGCTGCTTCATTGAATTGTCTATTGCTATTCCTAAAGACTCTTCTTATAGGAAAAACTGTAGTCTATGATCGCCATTATTCATGGTCCTTGTGTGTGGAGAGAGCATAAAATGTGGCAGAGAGATAGAAAGAGATTCATACAGAACAAGAATTACAAAAGGGGAGAGAGAGTGTGTGACTAACAGAGGTTCAAGGGGAAGGGGAAACAAATAGAGATATAGCAGGATAGGGAAGAGATGGATAGAGAAACAGAGAGAACAGAAATAGAGACACAAGGAGAAGACAGAGAGGAAACAAAAATAGATACAGAGACCAACAGAGGATCTATAGAAAGATGAGAAATACGGGCAGCTAAGTGGTGCAGTGAATAAAGCACTGGCCCTGGATTCAGGAGGACTTGAATTCAAATCTGGCTTCAGACACTTAACACTTACTAGCTTTGTGACCCTGGGCAAGTCACTTAACCCTCATTGCCCTGAAAAAAAAATACATAAAGAAAGAGGAGAAATAAATAGATTAAGAGATTACATGCAAGGGTTGCCCTGCCCTGAAGAAAATATTGAGCTAATTTTGGGGGCGAGGGGGAAGGGGGAAGGGGGAAAGGGCAAGTGGCATAGGAGGGAGTCAGAACTAGGAGTCATATTAGCTACTTTTCTTGTATGAGGCTGGGGGTTAGCTAAACAAAGATGCTTATGGAGTTGTAAACTCCCCAAGTGACTGAATCACAGAGGATGCTGGAGAGCATGTTAATATCACTAGGATTATCATCAAGTGCAATTGGAAAATTTTCTCTGCTGCTTAGTCAACTTCAGAACTTTCAGTGTGAGTAACAGTCTGGGTAACCAAAGCTGGAGAAGGTGTAGTTGCTCAACTCTGATGGCTCCTAGCCAAGCCACAACACTTTACATGGAATGTGCCAAGCTGCATAATCAAAATATACCCAGGAACCAGCAAGATCTCAGCATAAACAAACCATCAGAGTAGAAAGGGATATCAGGGGGCATCTAATCCAATCCTTATTTGACAAAAGCCCCTCTAAAATAATAATAAATGGAAAATAAATTTCTCCTATGGGTGGGAGACACTTTGTTGGCATGTCCAGAAATGTATTGCTATTCCAAATCAAATTTTTTTTTTTTTTTACAGAAAACATACGTTAATCACAGAGATCTGATATTTATCTGGCCTTTCAGTCAATTATGTCTCTGCAAAGATGTTATAGGCTATGGAAGATCATTTGCAAAATCTTTCTTTTAAGGGTATCCTGGATTCATGCTCATATTATTTCCATAATTTTTTTGTAGAGATAGGAAAGTAGGCTCATGGGTTGGTGGCTTTTTAATATTCTCATATGACTATGTCATAAAATACTGAGGTCTCTGAAGAACTCAAACTTGATAGTCGGCCAAAGGGCAATAGTGCAGCATAGGGTAGACTTTCACAGCCTGGTAATACATGAAAAAGGAGGAAATGTTATAAAGGAAGGCATCAAAGAGATATATAACTAGTAAGCCAGACAGGCACATTCTTGCACAGGGCCTGGCACTCAGTTCCACAGTTGGCATTTATTGGATTGGAAAATGAAATATATATATATATATATATATATATATATATATATATATATATATATATATATATATATATATATATATATATATATATATATATATATATATATATATATATATATATATATATAAAACCCTCAGCTCATACAGTAGAACTTCTATGTAGGATTTATAAGATGGCAAGGGCAAGATTTGTATAGGATGGATAAGCAGGGATGGATTGAAAACTGTACAAATGAAGAGAGTATGAACATTGATGACATTGCAAGTATGTTGAAATATCAGGCAAACCTTAATGGGTTCAAAGGTTCATTCACTAAAATATATTGAGAATAGATGCTGGGGGCAGCTAGGTGGCATAGTGGATAAAGCTCCAGCCCTTCATTCAGGAGGACATGAGTTCAAATCCAGCCTCAGACACTCAACACTTACTAGCTATGTGATCCTGGGCAAGTCACTTAACCCTCACTGCCTCACCAAAAAAAAAGAAAAAAGAATAGATGCTAAAAACAGTAGAATCATAAAAAACTAGATCCTCAAAAATATTTATTATAGAATTATTTGTTATTGCAATACCCTACAAAGCATAATAGGAATACAGACTTATAGTTGGACAGTACTTTTACAAACCATCTACTGAAATCCTCCTGTTATATAAATAGGGAAATGAATCCCATGGATGTAAAGTGACTTGCTCAAGGTCAAAAAGGTAATAGGTGCCAGAAATAAAACCCAAACTCATACACTCTAATTCAAGATCCAAGCTCTGTCCTCCAGGCCACTCTACCACACCCTGTGGAAACAATGCAACAAAAATATATTAAGCATGTAGGCACCAAACTGGAAGGAAGGCTTATATCTTTCTGGAAATCAATTTTCATATTTGTACACAGAACAAACATAAACGTATTAAAGAACTGCAAAGAGCTTGAGATCACAATGTGGATGCATTTCTGATTCTATGTTAATCTAATCTAGGTACTTTTCAGCAAATCAAACCTTATCCAGATTTTTTTTTTGTCTTATAGATTCCTAGGGAAGCAATTTCACTTTGTGTATATATCTACATATTTTATGCAAAGCTTCCAAAACAAATTCTGTCCCTCCTTCTGGAAAATGTATTTGTTTAAATTGCATCACCTACTGATGTGCTTTTTTTTTTGAGGGGAGGGGGCAAGGGCATAGTTATGAATTCAGTTCTGAGCTTTAAAAAAAACACTTTTTTTTTCTTCTTGCTAGTCCTCTGTATGTGGATATGGTTGTTACTATTAATGTACAAAATCCTAATTATTCATGAATAAAATTTGTAAACAGCTGAATCACATTTGGCTACTGCCTTCCCTATCAAAAAGATTTTTACTGGTTGCTGTTCAAGTGTGTTCTTGATCTGGCCTGCTTGGAGGAATTATGTTTTCTATAATAAACAAACATTCTTTTAAAGTATTTTATATTTTAAAAATCAAAGCAGGATTGTAATTTATTTTGACATCTCATATGATTTTTATACAGTTCTTACAAAACAACTGAGTGAAAATAGACCAAAGCTTCATCAAAATATGAGGTGTATATCACACATGAACTACATAACTGAGATAATTAGAAACAACTGAAATGTCTCACAATTGGGAAATGGCAAAATCAACTATGGCATATCAATGTGCTAGAGGACTTGAATGTAAATAAGTTGAATCAGTATGCGGAAAATAAATATATTTAGAAAGATCTATATTAAGTAATTTGAAGGAAAGAAAAAGGCACCCAAAGAGATTATATATCAGCTACAATGATTGTAAAAGAAAAAAATATATATACATATATATGTATATATGTGTATGCATGTGTGTATATACACACATATATGTGGCTAGATGCCAGAAAAATTTAAAAAGGAATTAACTATAAAATATAAAATATAGGATATAGAATATGAGCTCCTTGAAGACAAATAATATTTCTTTTGGTCTTTGTATTCACAGCAACTAGCACAATACCTAGCACATAGTAGATAAAAAATACTTGTGATTGAAACAGAGAGAATGAGATCATTAATTTAAATGGGACTATAAACCTTAAAAAACTATACAAAGTATTGACAGTTATTATATTTTGTATGTTGACATTCTTTCATCCATATGTAAATAGTTGTAATATATGCTTGATAGGTTTTGCTGATAATTAGAATTTATAACAACAAATTACTCTGCAAAATCCTATTTCTTTGGTGCTTGCTGGTGTTAAAAAAAAACATCCAGTGTGGAATCAGAGGATTCAGCTGAATTATTGGCTCTGTCACTTGTCACTTGTGTGATCTAGGGCAAGACACAATTTCTCTGGACCTCTTACTTCAGCCACAAAATAAGTATGTTTGATTAAATGTTCTTTAAAATCCCTTATAACTCTAAATCTTTTATGTGATCTTATGAATAGCAGGTATTTGTCACATACAGTCATCCCCATCCTGTATGGCCAAAGGGATGAAGTTATACAAATATTAATATTGGGAAATATATTTTCCCAATCATTTAGGTATTTCCTTTTTATATTATATTTTTCTCACTTACATGTAAAAATAAATTTTGATATATTTTTTTAAATTTTGAGTTCAAATTCTCTTCTCCCTCTCATCCCTTCCCCCTCATTGACAAGGCAAGCAATTTGATATAGAGTGTACATGTTCAGTCATGCAAAATATATTTGCATATTTCATGTTATGAAAGAAACAGAACCCCCCCCCAAAAAAAGAAAAGAATAAAAACCCAAGAAAAATAAAGGTTTTTTTTTTTTTTTAAGTGTGCTTTACTCTGCATTTAGATTATTTTTACATTAAGTTCTTTCTCTGGAGATGGAGAACATTTTTTCATTACAAGTCCTTTAGTATTTTCCTGAATAGCATTGCTGTGAGTAGCTAAGTCATTCATGGTTGATCAGCAAACAATATTGCTCTTATTATAGACATGATTCTCCAAGTTCTGCTCATTTCACTTTGCATTAATTCATGGAAGTCTTTCCAGATTGTTTTTTTCTGAGATCATCATTTCTTATAGTACAATATTATTCCATCACAATCATACGCCACAACTTGTTCAGTCATTTTTCTATTGATGGGCATCCCCTCAATTTCCAATTCCTTTCCATCACAAAAAAGCAGTGATAAATATTTTTTCTATGTGGGTGTTTTTCCTTTTTGTTTCCATATCTCTTTGGGATACAGACCTAGTAGTGATATTGCTGGGTCAAAGGATATGCACTATTTTGTAGCCCTCTGAGCATAGTTCCAAATTGTTTCCTGAATGATTAAATCAGTTCACAACTCCACTGACAGTATATTAGTGTATCATTTTTTCCCACATTACCACCAACATTTGTCATAATCTTTTCCAGTCATATTAGTCAATTTGATGGGTGTGGGGTGGTACCTAAGAGGTGTTGCAATTTGCCTTTCTCTAATCAAGATGGATTTTGAGTATTTTTATATGAGTATAGATAGCTTTTTTGGGGAGGGGGGAATGAAGCAGCTAGGTGGCACAGTGGTTAAAGAGCTGGGCCTGTAGTCAGGAAGACCTGAGTATAAATCTAGCCTAGACGTTTACTAGTTCTGGGATACTAGGTAAGATGATTAACCTTGTTGGCCTCAGTTTCTTTATATGTAAAATGAACTGAAGAAGGAAATGGCAAAACACTCCAGTAGCTTTATCAAGAAAACACTAAATGGCATCAAGGAGAGGTACACAGGACTGATAAAAGGACTGAATAACAAAAATTGATAGCTTCAATTACTTTACCTGAAAACTGCCCCTCACTACTTTCCCCATTCTCCTCTCCACTGTAAAAGCACTTTTATGCCGTTTTATGTGAGATAATTTACCCCATTCTAGCTCTCTCTTCCCCCTACTCCCACTGCATTTCTCTTTTTGCCCCCTTTTTTTATATCATACCATTATATTCAATTCACACCTGTGCCCTCTGTCTATGTATACTCCTAACTGCCCTAATAATGATAAGGTTCTTAGGAGTTACAATTATCTTCTGAGGTAAGAATGTAAATAGTTAAATATTAAATCCCTTATGATTTCTCTTTCCTACTTATCTTTTTATGCTTTAATCAAATCTTTTATTTAAAAATCAGATTTTCTATTCAGTTCTGATCTTTTCATTAGGAATGCTTGAAAATCCTTTATTTTATTGAATGACCATTTTTTCCCATGAAGGATTATACCCAATTTTGCTGGGGAGGTGTTTCTTGTTTGTAATCCTAGCTCCTTGTCCTTCATTATATGGTATTTCAAGCCCCCCAATTCTTTAATGTAGAAGCTACTAAATTTTGTGTTATCATGGCTGTGGCTTCATGATATTTTATTATTTTTTTTATTCTGGCTGTTTGCAATATTTTTTTCTTTATCCTGTAAGCTCTGGAATTTGGCTATAATACACCTGGGAGTTTTCATTTTGGAATTTGTTATAGGAGATGATCAGTGTATTCTTTAAATTTTTATTTTGCCTTCTGGTTCTATAATATCATGGCACTTTTCATTGAAAATTTCTTGAAAAATGATGTCTAGGCCTTTTTTATCATGGCTTTCAGGCAGTCCAGTAATTATTAAATTCTCTCTCCTCTACTTTCCAGGTCAGTTTTTTTTTTCCAAAGAGATATTTCACATTTTCTTCTATTTTTAATTATTTTGATTTTGTTTTATTGTTTCTTGATATTTAATAAAGTCATTAACTTCACTTGCCCCATCCTAATTTTTAAGGAATCATCTTCTTCTGTTACCTTTTTTACCTCCTTTTCCATTTGGCCAATTCTACTTTTTAAGGAGTTCTTTTCTTTAATTAATTATTGTACTTCCCCCTCCATTTGGTCAATTCTGCTTTTAAAAGTCTTCTTCTGTTTGGTGGATTTTTGTACCTTTTTTTCTTTTTAACCATTTGACCTATTCTGTTTTAAGGTGGTATTTACTTCAGTACTTTTTTGTCTCTTTTATCAAATTGTTTCTTGCCAATTTTTCCCCCCTAATTATCTTTGATCACTCTCATTTTTCCACAATTTTCTCTCTACATCACTTACTTGATTTTTTTGTTTGTTTTTTGGGGTTTTTTTGTGAGGCAATGAGGGTTAAATTGACTTGCCCAAGGTCACACAGCTAGTAAGTGTCAAGTGTCTGAGGCTGGATTTGAACTCAGGTCCTCCTGAACCCAAGGCCAGTGCTTTATCCACTGCACCACCTAGCTACCCACTTACTTGATTTTTAAACTCCTTTCTGAGCTCTTTCAGGAATTCTTTAATTTTTTTTGTGCTAAAACTTTTGTTCAATAAACATTTATTTTATTTTTTCCAGTTACATGTAGTTTTCAACAACCATTTTCATAAGATTTAGAGTTCTGAATTTTTCTCCCTCCCTCCCTTTCTTCCCCCCTTCACAAGACAGCTACCAATCTGATATAGGTTACATATCTTCAATCCACAAGTGCTCTTTTTATCAATTCTTTCTATGGGAGTGGATAGTATGCTTAATCATTAGTCCCTTGGGATTGTCTTGGATCATTGTATTGCTGACAGTAGTTAAGTCATCAAATGATGCTGCTCATCAAATGATACTGCTGTCACTATGCACAATGTCCTCCCAGTTCTGCTCACTTCACTATACATCAGTTCATATGAGTCTTTCCAAGTATTTCTGGGATCATCCTGTTTGTCGTTTCCTATAGCACAATACCATTCCACTACAGTCATATACCACAGCTTCTTCAGTCATTCCTCAGTTGATGGAAATTCCCTTGATTCCCAATTCTTAGCCACCACAAAGAGTTGCTATAAATATTTTTCATACAATTTTCCCCCTTTTTCTCTTTTTCACAATTGCTATTGTTAACTGTTTCCCTCCATTCCATTCCCTTCCCCCTGATATTTACTCTATTATCTATCTCCTTTCATCCTATCCCTCTTCAAAAGGGATTTGCTTCTATCACTTACCCCAATTTTCTCTCCCTTCTTTTGCCCTGCTCTATTTATCTCATTCCAACCTATTTTCTTTCAGGGTTAGATAGATTACTCCACCCAATTGGGTGTGTGTGTGTGTGTTATTGCTTCCTTGAGCAAATTCTGATGAGATTAAGGTCTTTGAGCCAATTCTGATGAGTGTTAGGCTCATTTACTGCTCAGATTAAATAGATTATTCCACCCAATGGGGGGGGGGTGTTAATCCATTCTTGAGCCAACTCTGATGAGATTAAGGTCTTTGAGCCTATTTGGATGAGTATAAAGTTAATTTGCTGCCTTGCCCCTCCCCCATCTCTTCCCCCACTCCATAATAGGCCCTTTCCTGTTTCTTTCATGTTGGATTTCACCCCATGCTAACTCTGCCCTTCCCCCTCCCCCAGTGCATTCCTCTCACCCCTTAATTTTACCCTAAAGATGGCATAATGGTGCAGCTAGGTGACACAGTGGACAAAGCATCCACTCTGGACCTAGGGGGACCCCAACCAAAACCCAGCCTCAGACACAAGATAGTCACCCACTGCACAACCCCAGGTATGTTCCCCAACTCCTATGTTTATGGTTCTCTAGGGTCTTGTTTTTGAAAGTCAAATTTTCCAGTCAGTTCAGGTCTTTTCCTCACAAATACTTGAAATTCATCTTTTTCATTGACTTCCCATTATTTCCTCTAAAAGATTATGATTAGTTTTGCTGGGTCGGTGATTCTTGGTTGTAATCCCATTTTCTTTGCCCTCTGGAATGTCATATTACATGCCCTCTGGTCCTTTAATGTAGAAGCTGCTAGATCTTGTGCTAGTCTGACTGGGGCTCCACAGTACTTGAATTCTTTCTTTTGGGCAGCTTGCAATATTTTTTTCTTGACCTAAGAGCTCTGGAATTTGGCTATAATATTCCTGAGAATTTTCCTTTTGGGATCTTTCAGGAGGTGATCTTTGGATTCTTTCAATTTATATTTTACCTTCTGCCTTTAGAATATCTGGGCAATTTTCCCTGACAATTTCTTGGAAGATGAAGTCTAAGCTCTTTCCTTGATCATGGTTTCAGGTAAACCAATAATTTTGAAATGATCTCTCCTGGACTTATTTTCCAGGTCAGCAGTTTTTCTAAGAATATATTTCACATTGCCCTCTTTTTTTATTCATTTGGATTTGCTTTATTGTGTCTTGGTTTCTTATAAAGTTATTAGCTTCCATTTGTTCAATCCTAATTCTTAGGAAATTATTTTTTTATCAGAGAGCTTTTCCATTTGACTTTTCAAGCTGATGAATTTTTTCTCATGTCTTTCCTTTATCATCCTCATTTCTCTTTCCATTTTTAACTCTGGCTCTCTAACTTTATCTTCAAAATCATTTTTGAGTGCCTCTATGGCCTGAGACCAATTCATATTTTTCTTGGAAGCTTTAGATATAGGGGCCCTGATGTTGACATCTTCCTCTCAGGGTGCACCTCTATCTTCCTTGTCACTAAAGAAACTTTCTATATTCCTCACCTTTCTCTGTCTGCTCATCTTGCCTTTCTTTTACTTGACTTTTAGCTCCTTCAAGTGGAGCACTGTTTCCAGGATGCACTATTCCAAGCTTCAGGATGTCTCAGGTGGTATGATTCAAGGAAGAGCAGGTTCTTCAATCACCTGGCCTATTCCCTGGTCCATAGATTACCCCAGACCAATTTGCTAATCAACCAGCTTTGTGTGCTATGTTTGTCAGCTCTAACGAGCCTGTGCCCCTCTCCGACCTGGGCCACTGCTACTCAAGCCTACCTCCTGGTTCCCAGAAGGGGTGAAAAACCCAAGTTCTGCCTCAGCACCAGCAGAGACCCTTGTAATCACCCCCCTGACAAGGGCTGAGCCGTCTCACCAGACTGTGTGCTTAGTTCCAGATGACACTGGCACTGCAGCTGATTCAGAGGCTCTGGGGTGTATCTTTCTCTGGCAAAGTCTTCCTGGGACTGGATCTGTGTCAGTGTGACTGTGGGGTTGGGCTCCACTCCTGTCTCAGCACAGGAGCTCACTACTTCTGACCTTCCAAGCCATCCTTGCAGCCTCAGACACTTGACACTTACTAGCTGTGTGACCCTGGACAAGTCATTTAACCCTCATAGTCCCATCCAAAAGAAAAAAAAAACAACCAAGCCATCCTTGGTTGGAAAATTATCTCAGCACATTCTTCTGTGGATTTTGCTGCTCCAGGAATTGTCCTATGCCTTTCCTCCACCATCAGTGTTAAAGCTCCTAATTTCTCTTTCAGGAATTCCTGTTCAGTCTGAGGCTAATTCATGTTTTTTCTTTGAGACTTTGGATAGAGATGTTTTGATTTTGTTGTCTTGTTTGTGATTTTGCTCTCTCTTCTCACCATAGTAACTTTCTATGGCCAAATTATTTTAGTTGTTGTTTGCTCATTTTCACAACCTATTTCTTGACTTTTAACTTTATACATTAAAGTTGTTTTCTGATCCTAGTGTGGATGGGAAACTCTCCCAAACTTCAGATTTTTATGTAGCTGTTTTCAGAGTTATATCTGGGGGGAGGGGGTGTCCTGTAAATTTTTCAGTTCTTTCAAGTTGTTGTGATATAAGGAGATGTGTGTTTATTTTCCAGGCCTATGCTCTGGTCTGTGAATGACCACAAGTATTCTTTTCACCCTTGAACTGTGTCCAGAGCTCCTCCTCCTTTGTGGCCACAAGCTCTGGTGTTCTAATTCTCCTCCTCACCCTGGGGCTATAACCCAAGTTTGTATACCTGGACCCAGACCCAGGTATAAGCAATGCAACTTGCATCCAGTACCAGAAAAAGATTCCCAGTTATATGAGTACATTTCCTTCTTTGAACTGAGACCTCTGGAACCTGTCCCATAGCCTACTGTTGGCTTGCCAAGGCCCAGCCTACAACTGTCATGCTGGGGTGTTGCCTGCACTGGACTGAACTCCACTCTTGCCCTGGTATGACAGAGTTTTTCTGCTGACTTTTAAGTTGTATTGGGATGGAAAATTGTTTCAACTCATCCTTTTGTGGGTTCTACTACTCCAAAATTCATTTTGGGGTGTTTTTTAAAGTTGTTTGGAAGGGAATTTGGGAGAGCTTGAGTAAGTCCCTGTGTTTTCTCTTTCATTTTGACTGTGCCCTCCCCTTCCCCACTGGAGAAATATCTTAAAGATTGAAACATCAGTGAACCAAGATGGTGGAGTTGGGGGAAGCAGCACAGCAAATTTTGCCCCAAATTGCTCCCCTAAGGATCTAAAAAGAACATCATATTAAGCAGTGATTGGGAATTCAAAGGAGAAATAATGGCTTGTCATCTTTCTAGCTTAAGATCACAAGTTCAGCCCATAATAAAATGTCTGAGACAGGCACTGTGAATATAGGTGACTTAAATTAATAGACACTGACTAGATAGCCAAGATAGACCAAAAGTTTGGGGATGCTCAGAGCTTATCATTTCCTCACTTTCTTGCTCACAATAGCAATACAGGGATCTCCAAAAGGGGGTCCACATCATAGACTCAACCTCTAAAGCTCTAAGGTTGGTCAACAGCACTCAATTGCTTTTTAGCAGATTCTTGAAAGAATAAGTTAAGAAAAAGACAAAAAGCTATTATGAGGCTAAGAGTGCCCAAGATATGAACTCAGAGGAAAAGAATAACTCTAAAATACCAGAAAAGAAAGCCTCAGAAACACAGAATAGGGAAACTAGGTGTCACAGTGGATAAAGCACTGACACCTAGATTCAGGAGAACCTGAGTTCAAATCCGACCTCAGACACTTGACACTTGCTAGCTTTGTAAGCCTGGGCAAGTCACTTAATACTCATTGCCCCACAAAAAAAACTAAAAAAACAAAAAACAAAGAAAACCAACAACAACAACAAAATCCAACAGAATAAAATAAGTTAGAATTCCTAGAAGTTATGCTAGTTAAAAATGATATAAACAAAAAGAGAGCAATAGAGGAAAGAACTGAAGAACTAATAAGACCTAAAAAGATAAGTAATAACTTAGTACAAGAGGAAGACTTTTCCCAAGTAACAGATTCCCTGAAAATTCCTGACTCACAATCCAGCCCTTTCTCCACTTCCTTATGCTGTCTCCTCTCATCAGGTTTAACATCTTATTTTCCCATCATGTACTTTAGAGTTCCATGTTCCTCAAGGCAATTATAAAATATTTTATTAAGTGATCATTACATATTCAAAGTAAAAAATTAACAAACAGGACTTACTGATCAAACAGGAAATAACTATATATATATATATATATATTTGAAAAACCAATTCCTGGTATTCCCTCACAAATTTAACAAAACAGTGATTAAAAATGAGATGATAGGTTATAGAGGAAAGAAAAGTGCAATTGGAATCAGAAGATCAGATAACTCTGCCACTCTTCAGCTCTATGTACATCACTCTGCCTAATTTGTAAAATTAGGAATTGAGTTAGATGATCTTTATGGCCCTTTCTGATTCTATTATTCAGTGTTTCTATAATTCAGTCCTAAGAAAGATGACTTTTTCTAAGAATGTCTATGGTAGATGTCCCGTTTTAGGTTCTTATTTTGGCCTTATGCAAAAAGATCTGCTTCAGAAAATCAAACTAGAGAGTATTCGTCAAGCAGCTAGGGCCTCAGTAATGAACTGAAATGCTCATGTTCTTTCTAGGAGGAGAAGAATCTATAAATTGATTCTTTTCTTCTTCACAGCTGATTTTAAACACTGAACAACATCACTGATTTAGAGCTTCCTCTTCTCCAATTGAGTTTTTGGTTCATTTAATACTTTTTAAAGCATATTTTACAATAAACACTCTTACTTGAGAAATGCTAGAATTGACTTAAACAATCACTAGACAATTTCTGTTGACTTTTCCTACTACCTTCCATATAGTATTATTTGAAAAGACTAAGATCCCATAGCCTGGAAAAACAAACAAAATCTTTGTTAGGGTATGATGACTAATTCCAAACATTTGAAGGACTTTCATGTGGTATTCTTTTGTAGTCCCTCACAACTCAGAATTAGAAGAGATGAAGATGTAGAGACAGATATGTGTTTCATATACATACATGTATAATCTTAATAATGCGAGCTGGTATACAATGTAATGTGCTGTTTCATGAAATAGTGAGTAGCCTCCCACAGAAATATTCAACCAGAGTGAGTTATCATTTGTTTTATATATTGGAGATAGCATTCATGCTTAGGCAAATATATTATTAACTGCTATTTATGTAGCACTTTAAGGCTTACAAAATGCTTCACAACAACCCTGTGATGGAAGTAGATAAATTTTTGAGATAAGAAAATTGAGACAGATTAGGTGGCCAGGGACAAACAGTGAATATGGCAGAGCCAGTAATTAAACTAGTTTTTGATGGCAACAAATACTTTTATTAGAGGTACTTTTTCCCACAAACCACAAGTAGGTGACCCCCAAAATAATAATTCACAAGCCTCTTCCTCTCTCCCAGAGAGTCTTAAGACATAATATCTTGATAAAGATCCCCCTTCTAAGAATCCACGTGGACTAACAACTGATATCTTATCAATAAAAAATATCAATAGCACAACTTTGAAAAGCATTCATGAAACCTTTATTAATTATCTGCTTCATGCTGAAGCCTTTTCATCTCTCATTTTTGTTGTTGTCATTTAATCATGTCTGATTCTTTGTGAAACTGTATCGGATTTTCTTGGAAAGATACTGGAAAGGTTTCCTTCTCCAGTGGATTAAGGCAAAGATTAAATGACTTGCCCAGGGCCACAAAGATAGGAAGTATCTGAGGCTAAAGTTGAACACAGGTCTTTCTCAAGTGCAAGTCTGGTGCTGTATCCACTGAGCCACCCAGATACATCTAAGGCAAACAGAGGTTATATGACTTGCAGAGGGTCACTTGCACAGTAAGTGTCTGAAGGTGGATTTGAACTCAAGCCTTCCCGACTCCAGGCCCAGTGCTCTATCCACTGAGCCATTTAGCTGCCCTTATATCTCTCCTAAAATCTGGCAAAGTTTAGATAAAACAAATTCCCTACCCCTCTGGAATTTGCCTACTCTTACAGAATAAGATGGGAACACACAAAATTACAATGTGAATATATTGAAAAATTCAAGGTGTCCCAAAAACCTTAGTGCAATTTTTAGTTATTAAAGCTTAGTGTAGGTACTAAAACTTACAAATGCACTAAAAATTCTAGAGACCCTATATAGGAGAAAGTCATAAAACAAAGAAGGAAAGGAAAGTTAAGGCAAAGCTTCCTAGAGCAAATGGGATTTATAGGATGGGAGGGATGGAGGTAGTGGATGTCATTTTAGAAATAGATATTGTGAACTAAGGCAGAGACTACAGTATAAGAGAGAGATTAATGTAATTTCTCCCACAAGGGGAAGACCTGACACTTTACTATACTGGGTATTATGAGAGATGTAAACACATCAATTTACCCATTCAGAACTTCTACTCCATCCCTGGCCAGCTTTATTTATATTTTTGTTTTTGTTTTTACATTTCTCTAGCTGTAACTCTTTTCTTGAAAGCTTGGTTTTAAAAGAATTAAAACTTAAAAAAAATAACAAAAAAAAACCCTTTTGCACACCTTAACATGATTAGAATTTAACAAAACAGGGCAAATAGTAATTGTACATTCAGAAAAGCAATTTTCTCACCCCCCCCCAAAAAAAGTAACTAGACTGTGTATGGCCTGACAGAATTCCCTTTAAATTAAAAAAGGGAACAGTATTAAAGGTTGATATTCTCCTTACATTTGGGTCTTCTCACATATGTTTTCTCCAATGTTCTTCTGACCAGGAAGAGAATAAAGTTGATGGTAAGAAAGAACTAATTAGCCTTAAAAAAGCCCATCTTGGTGAGGGTGGTATCATAATCTTTTCAATTAATGAAAGTCCATTTTATCTTCAGAAAAGACTGAAGAAAATAAAACCTTAAAAATTGAATTGGTCAAACGGTAAAAGAGGCACAAAATTTCACTAAGGAGAAAAACTCCTTAAAAAGCAGAACTGGCCAAATGAGAAAGGAGATACAAAAATTCACAGAAGGAACTCCTTAAGAAGTAGAATTGACCAAATGGGAAAGGAGATACAAAAGCTAACTGGAGACAATAATGCCTTAAAAATTAGAATTGGTATAAGTGGAAGCTAATGACTCCATGAGACAGCAAGAATAAATCAAATTCAAAAGAATGAAAAAATAGAAGAAAATATAAAAAATTACCCGGGGAATAGATTGAGGAGAGATGATCCATGACTACTCATGTAAAACTTATTTTGCGGTGCAGCTAGGTGGTGCAGTGGATAGAGCACCGGCCCTGGAGTCAGGAATACCTGAGTTCAAATCCAGCCTCAAACACTTAACACTTACTAGCTGTGTGACCCTGAGCAGGTCACTTAACCCCAATTGCCTCACTAAAAAAGAAAAAAAAAAGAAAGAAAAAACCCCTTATTTTAAATTGCTTGAGTTTTGTGGGTGGGGGGGCGGGAATGGGGGGAGGAAGAGAAGTTGGAAAACAAAGTTTTTAAAAAATTGATGTGAAAATTTGTTTTTACATATATTTTGGAAAATAAAATTCTATACAAAATTTTTTAAATTAAAAATTATGGATTATGTAAATGCCATAATCATCATCTTTCAAGGAATTTTCAAGGAAAATTCCCTGATATCCTACAACCAGATGGTAAAATAGATATCCACAGAAGCCACTCATCACTTTGTGAAACAGATTCAAAAGTGAAAACTCCTAGGAATGTTATTGTCAAATTTCAGAGGTCCCAGGTCAAGGAGAAAATATTGAGAACAGAGAGAAAGAAACAATTCAAATATCATGAATTCATAGTCAGGATCACAGAAGATTTAGCAGCTTCCACATTTAAGGACAAGAGTGCTTGGAATATTATATTCCAGAAGGCAGGGGAGATAGGATTACAATTAAGAATAATTTATTTAGCAAAAATGAGCATAATTCTTCAGGAAAACAAATGGACATTCAACAAAATAAAGGAATTTCAAGCATTCCTGATAAAAAGAACAGAGTTGACTAAAATTTTTGACTTTCAAATATAAAATTTCATCATCATTAAGGCAGTTAGAAAGAACATACTTAGACAGAAGGCAGAGGTATGAGTTGACTATGATGGCATACTTTCTTTTTAAATTTCTGTAAATTTAAATTTAAACATTTTTGATGACATAATTTAAAAAAAATAAAATTGGTCAGTCCTCTCTGCCCCTGGAGAAGGTGAAGGAGGAAAGCCCCATTTCTCCATGTCATGAGAGAGGGCTGGGTAGCTTGAAGTCCACCTGTTTTTATTCCCTCCCCCCCACACACACATTGCACCAATTCCTTTCTATCCCCAACTCCCTATGCCTAACCAATGTATGCATAAGTGAAGGTATGAGAGGGAGAAAAAAAAGTCAGCGCAAGAGATCCAATACATTAAGAAAAGATGTGCAATGTGTAATATTTGTGGGCCTACCACCTCCAAGGGAGAAGAAGAAATAAAAATCTTAGCACAATTATATAATAGAGGATAAGACATTTGTGATTGGAAGCACACACACTCTGAGAACATTTCAGTTACTACAGATTTTCACTCTGTGGAAATACATCTAATCTCAGATACTTGTGGCAGGAAACAGTATATGATAATGCTATTTGTGTAAATATATCCAGTCTTGAGACACTGATAAGATGAAATACTTGAAGCATAATCTACAGTATTTGATTAACATTTCAGTTGCCTCATATAACTGTAAAGGTATGTTGTTTGAGAAAACTCAGAGCTTTCATCTTAGTTATGTTCTATGAGAAGTAAAGATAAAGTGAGGCACAAAAGTCAATAAGTAAAATAAGGGGTGAGAAAGAGGACTCCATTGGGAGAAGGAGTGGAAAGGAAGAATGGGAAAATTATCTCACATAAAAGAGACACAAAAGGAAAAGCTTTTACAATAGAGATTGTAATAAGGTACACTTATACCTTATTCTCATCAGAATTGGCTCAATGAAGGAATAACAAACAAACTCAGTTTGGTATAGAAATCTATGTTACCCTCCAGAGAAGTAGGAGAGGAAGAGGGAGACCTGATAGAAGGGAAAACAAATTAAGGGAGGTAGTAGTCAAAGGCAAAATAGCATTTTGAAGGGGGGATGGAAAGGGGGGAATAAAAGAAATAATATAATGGAGGGAAATACACATTTGGTGATCACAAGTGTGAATGGGATAAACTCATCCATTAAATGGAAACAGATATTTAGAAATCAGATTCCAACAATATGTTGTTTACAAGAAACACATTTGAAATAGAGATGTGCACATAGAGCAAAAATAAGGAGCTAGAGAAGAACCTATTATGCTTCAGATGAGATTTAAGAAAAACAAACAGAGGTCACAAGCATGATCTCAGACTAAGCAAAGCAAACATAGACCTAATTAAAAGAGAGAAGCAAGGAAACTCTATTTTGCCTAAAGGTACCATAGACAATGAAGTAATATACACCAAATGGCAAAGCATTCAAATTCTTAAAGGAAAAGTTAAAGGAGTTAAAGGAGGAAATAGACAGTAATAATATACTACTAGGGGACCTGAACTTTCCCCTCTCAGAACTTAATAAGTTTAACCACAAAGTAAACAAGTAATAAGTTAAGGAAATGAGTAAAATTTTAGCAGTGTTAGATATGATAGACATCTGGAGAAAACTGAAGGTAAATAGAAAGGAGTATACCTTTTCCCCATTTCATTAAAGAGGATGACAATGATGAGACAACATACCAAAATTTAAGGGGTGCAGCCAAAGAAGTATTTCAAGAAAAATTTCTATCTCTAAATGCTGATACCAATAAAAGAGAGAAAGAGTAGATTCATGAATTGGGCATGCAACTAAAAACAAAAACAAAAACAAAACTAGAAAAAGAACAAATTAAAAATCCCCACTTTAATAGCAAATTTGAAAACTTGAAAAACAGACGAGAGTGATAAAATTAAAAGAAAATAATTGAACTGATAAATAAAACTAGAATATGTTTTTATAGAGGAAAATAATAAAATGGACAAATTATTGGTTAATTTGACTTAAAAGAGAAAGAAGAAAAGCAAACAAGCTTCAAAAATAAAAAAGATGAATTTACTAATAATGGAGATGAAATTAAAGCAATTATTAGGAGCTATTTTGCCCAATTATATGTCAATAAATCTAAGAATATAAGTGATATGCATGGATTTTTTTTAAAAAAAGAGAGATTGCCCAGATTAAAAGAAAAGGAAATAGAATACTTAAAAGAGCTGTCTTAGAAAAACAAGCCTTCAATGAGCTCCATAAGAAAAAATTCCTAGGACCAGATGGATTCACAGATGAATTCTACCAATCATTTAAAGAATAATTCATTCCAATACTATTAAACTATTTGGGAAAATAGGCTAAGAAAGAGTACTACTGAATTCTTTTTATAACACAAGTATAGTGCTAATACCTAGAGCAGAAAGAGAAAAAGAGAGAGAAAAAAACTATAGACCTATTTACCTAATGAATATTGATGCAAAAAATTTAAATTAAATAGTATCAAGGACATTACACAAATATATATATATTATATATGTGTATGTATATATATATAAGCATACATACATATATACATATGTACATAAAAGGTCACACACTATGACCAGGTAGAATTTATATCAGGAATGCATGGCTGGCTTAATATAAGGAAAAATTATCATCATTGACCACAACCGTAACAAAACCAACAGAAATCATATTATTATTTCAATAGATGCAGAAAATCTTTTGACAAAATACAACATCCATTACTATTAAAAAAATAACGATCATAGGAACAAATGGATGCTCATTATCATTGCTATTATTCAATATTGCACTAGGAATGTTGGCTATAGCATAAGAGAAGAAAGAGAAGGTGAAGGAATTAGAATAGAAAATAAAGAAAATAAACCATTAATCTTAGCAAATTATATGATATAATTAGAGAATACTAGAGAATCAGCTAAACAGCTACTTGACATAACTTGAGCAAAGTTACACAATATAAAATAAACCCACATAACTCATCAGTGCACATATATATATACGTGTGTATATATGTGTATATATATGTGTGTGTGTGTGTGTGTGTCAAAAAATGTTCAAAAGCAAGACATAGAAAGGGAAATTTCAATAATGGAATACTATTGTTCTGTAAGAAATGACGAGGAGGCATATTTCAGCAAAACCTGGAAAGGTTTACATGTACTGAGGGTGAGTGAAATGAGCAGAACCAAGAGAACATTGTACACAGTATCAATAACAATGAGTAATGATCAACTCTGATAGATTTAGCTCTTCCCAATAATACAATGATCAAAAACAATGCTGAAAGACTCATGATGGACAATGCTCTCCAGATGCAGAAAAAGAACTATGGAGTCTGAATGCAGATTGAGGAATACTATTTTCACTTTATTTGTTTTTCATTTTCTTCCCTTTCTTGAGGTTTTTCTCTTTTGTTCTGATTCTTCTATCATAACATGACTAATGTTGTTTAACATGATTGTAATGTATAATCTATATCAGACTGCTTTCTGGCTTCAGAAGGGGGGAAAAGGAGTGAAGGAGAAAAATTTGGAACTCAAAATCTTACAAAAATGAATGTTGGAAACTATCTTTCCTTGTGTATATATATATATATATATATATATATATATATATATATATATATATATATATGTATATATATATGAGAAAAATCTTCCAATACAACCCCAGGAACTATATGAACACAATTGTAAAACCCTTTCACACCAACAAAGTCACATCCAAACAGTTGGAGAATTATTAATTGCTCATGGGTAAGCTGAGCCAATATAATAAAAAATGGCAATTCTACCTAAATTAATTTACTAATTCAGTGCCAGACCAATAAAAACTAATAAAAAATTTTGTAACTAGAAAATAATGATACCAAAATTCATCTCAAAGAATAAAAGATCAAGAACATCAATGGAATTACTGAAAAAAGATGTGAAGGATGATGTCTTAGCCATACCAGATCTCAGACCATATTATAAACTAGTAATCATCAATACAGTCTGGTACTGGCTAAGAAATAGATGGTGGATCAAAGAAATATATTAGATACACTATATACAGTAGTAAGGGACCATAGTAATCTATTGTTTGATCAATCCAAAAAAAAAAACCTAACATAAAATTTTGGGGCAAGAACTCACTATTTGACAAAAAATAAAATCTTTGGAAAACTGGAATTCAGTTTGACAGAAATCAAGTATAGACCAACATCTCACTTTGACCTAAATAAGGTCAAAGAATGTACATAATTTAGACAAAAAAAGTGTGATATCATAAGTAAATTAGGGGAGCATGGAATATTTAACCTGTCAGATATCATGATAAAGGAAGATTTTGTGACCAAACAAGAGATAGAGTACATAATGGGATGTACTGAGAGAAAGAGAATACGGAACTCAAAATTTAAAGAAAAAAGAAAAGAAAAATTTTTATTTACATGGAATTAAGGGAATTTTTTTAAAGAAGATAGGGAAAACCATTCTTGAAGAGAGGCATAACAGGAGCAGAGATAAAAGAAATGAATATCTTTTTTACCCTACCACCAGAAAAGTTAGCTAGAAAGAACAGTGGAGAGACTAGTCTTGTTAAATGATTGGCTTCATGCTGGGATGCAGGAGGGTGTCTAAATGTGTGTAGGTGTATGAGGAGATTCAAGGGTCCTGAATGCTAGAGTGAAACCTTTAGAACTAATCTCCTAGATCACAGGGAGTCATTGCTGGTTCCTGGGCAGGGAAATTATATGATAAAAATATTGTTTTGGGAAGAGCTTCCTAGTCTGGTTTCAAGTGAAGTTTCCAGTATTATTTCACATTTCTCACTTCTGTAAGTTATTTATCCTAGCCAAACTGTACTATTAGCTATTATTCCCTAGTTAATTCATGCTATCTCCTACCTCTTTGAACATCTATCTACTGGCTATTCTTTTTTTTTTTGTGAGGCAATTGGGGTTAAGTGACTTGCCCAGGGTCACACAACTAGTAAGTGTTAAGTGTCTGAGGCCAGATTTGAACTCAGGTCCTCCTGACTCCAGGGCCAGTGTTCTATCCACTGCGCCATCTAGCTGCCCTGGCTATTCTTTTTTAATATTTAATTTTTTCCAATTACATTACAAAGATATTTTTGAGTTCCATTTTTTTCTTCCACCCTCCCTTCCCTCTCTGCTCCCAAGGCCAGCAAGCAATCTGATGTAGTTTATACATTACAATATTAGTCATGTTTTAAGAGAAGGATCAGAATAAAAAGAAAAAAAAACAAGAAAGTATAAACAAGAACAGTAACAAAATACAAAAACAAAAGTGAAAATAGTATGCTTCAATCTGCATTCAGATTCGATGTTTCTTTTTCTGGATGTGGAGGGCATTTTCCACCATCAGTCTTTTGGCATTGTATTGGATCATTGCATTGCTGAGAAGAGGTAAGTCTATCCCAGTTGATAATCACACAATGTTGTTGATAACAGTAACAATTTTCTCTTGGTTCTGCTCATGTTACTCAGCATTATTTCCTGTAAGTCTTTCTAGGTTTTTCAGAAATCCATTTGCTTATCATTTCTTAAAGCACAATAGTATTCCATTATATTCATATACTACAACTTGTTTAGCTATTCACCAATTGATGGGCATCCCCTTAATTTTCAATTCTTTGCTACCACAAAAAGAGCAGCTATAAATATTTTTGTACATGTGGGTCCTTTCCCCTTTTTTATGATCTCTTTGTGATATAGACCTAGTAGTGGTATTGTTCAGTCAAAGGGTATGCAAAGTTTTATAGCCTTTTGGGCATCGTTCCAAATTCCTCTCCCCAATGGTGCAATCAATTCACAGTTCCACCAACAGTGCATTAGTGTTTACATGGGATATTCTTACCCACATGCCCAAGTTATAGAATGCAATTCTACCTCATTTTAGAATGTTGACATCCTTTACTTTCTTTTAAGTCAAGCTCAGTAACACATTTTTCTCCATGAAGGCTTCTCTGATCCCACATGTGAAATTACTCACTCCTGCCTTATATTCATCTACTTTATCTGGGTCTCTTCTTTGCCCTTCTTATATACTGACTTGAAACATTCCTATCTGTGTACATCTTGTATTCTCTAGGTTAGATTATATACATACACAGAGAGAGATTAATTATATCTATTTAGAGATATTATATCTCTATCTTTACTTTAGGGCAGGGAATAAGCCATCCCCTCCACCTGAAACAGTGTCATGCAGATAGGCAGCACTAAATAAATGTTTTTTGAATTGAAATAGTGTTTGTTGAAATGAAAGTTCATAGGTTAGATAGAGTTTTGGACTTGGAATGAGGAGGTCTTGGGTTCAAATTCTACCTTGGATGTAGTTATGTGACCCTTGGAAAGTCATTTACCACCTTTGTCCCTTAGTTTCCTCATTTATAAAATGAGAGTATTTTCCTATGTGATCCCTAAGTTTTATTCCAGCTCTGAAACCTATGATCCTATAAGTGATTCAACTTTGTGCCTCATTTTCCTCACATGCGAAACAGACCAGGAATATTGAATTTGATGACTTCAAAAGTTCCCTTCCAGGCCTAAGTTTATGATCCTATGAATTGAACACCAGTGTCAAGGAATATCCCAAAGACAAAGAAACAAGATAGTAAATTGCCCAGCCTATGCTCAGCTGTCTTGAGGCTGAATCTAAATCCTCCAGTTGAGAATACTGGGAAATTGCACTCCAGCAGATCCTCCTGACATCTAGAATAGTGTCCACATTGATCCTCTTTTTAAGCAGTAGCATTGATTGCTTATTCAGAGCAGCTGTGCTCCCTGACAAACTAAGTTAGCATGACAACAGCCATTAATATGTGTAGCTCATCCTAGCCCCCTCACTTTGGCATCACTGAAATGAGTTTTGATCATATATGTCTTCCTATGTAGTTGGGCTGGGGAATTATTTACTTCACAGCCTTACTCCAAGTGTCAAGGATATTGTTGTTTTTTCCCTCGTTTTCAAAGAGGACTATGACATCTGTCATATCTTGCAAAGAATTGGATTTTTTAAGTGAGGAAGGGCAGTGCAAAGTCAACAGTCTCACTTTCTCCTCTGGAGCCACCTGAGTCCAGTGGCAAGATATGTTATGAGGATGAGTGGAGACAGCCCTGGATGTTTAAGGAAACTGGGGCTAAGTGACTTGCCCATGATCACATGGCTAGTAAGTTTCTGAGGTGAGAACTGAACTTGGGTCTTCCCAACTTCAGAGCCAGTGTTTATCCACTAAACCATCTAGCTGCCCCAAATGTCAAGGAAATAAATGAGAACCATCTGCTGCCTGTTGCTAGCTCTCCTACTGTTTTCCTTCCAAATGCCTGGGTGAGAAATTTAACACTTACTTAACAACTATCAAGGACATAATATTCAGAGTCAAAAGACCTGGGTTCAAATCCTGACTTTAGTACTGGACTACCTTGGACAATGAAAGTCCCTTCTCTTGGTCTCAACTTCTTCATCTGTAAAATGAAGGGTTTGGACAAGATGATATATAAGCCCCCTTTCCACCTCTACATCCTACTCATATCCATGAGTCACTACTACCATGACTTTGTTTAGATGGAGGCACTCATTCCTCTCAATAAGTCAGAATTAATTTAATTGGGAAAAATACAATTTTTGAATAACCTATGTTATGTGCACCTCAGGTTTTTTTTTCCATTTTGATTCAGAATTGCAGGTCATGTTGAGTAACTGATGATGTACTCAAATTAGCAATTAAGAAACATGGGCCATTTTAAATCAGAGAGAGCAATAAAATGCAATCTTAGCAAATTCTCATCTATCCTGTGCTTCCATTCTCTGTTATCATCCTTTTGGTCTTTTGTTCTCCTTGGAAGAGAAAACATTGCAAAGTAGTTTAATAGTTCTACCTTTTTATGTTGTGTATGATAATTGCCCCCCCCCCAATTCCCCCAAGACATAGACCTATTCATTCTTTGATCCTCTTCACACTCCTCATAACTTTAAAGGCTCTTTCTGTGGTCCTGAGCACTTTTGACCATCCTCAACATATTCGGAGCATTAGTATTTCAAAAGCCATCCTTACAGGATTGTACTAATTTTTTTTTGTATTTGTACTCATTTAAATCTCCCTCCTCCCTTCCACCTCTTGAAAACCTTAGTTCAATTCAAAGCTCAGCATAATTGCCACTTCTACAGGAAGCACTTCTTGATTCTCCATATTGTTAATGCTCCTCTTGGAAACCAAGATACATTCATTTTATAGTAGCTTCTTTTTATTTATTTATTTATCTATTCATTCATTTATCTATTTATTTATTTGTTTGTTTATTTATTTTTTAAAGTCACTTCTTATTTATGTATTTCTGTATATGTTGTTCCCTGAAACAAAGTGATTATGAAAACCAGTCCCTGACCTATAGAAGTTTTAATTTTACCAGAGGTTGATAATATGTAAAAAGATAATCCCATAAATGCTAATTTGAGAGGGAGGATACAATATAACTACTCAACTGAGGAAAGATTTACCACAGGTGGCAAAACACACATAAGCTAAACTTTAAAGTGAGTTTAGGATAATAAGAAGGTAGTTTTAAGGTATATGACTTTACAAATGTGACTTCATTTCTCTGAACTTCAGTTTTCTCATCTCTAAAATGACATGATTAGACTTTATAATCTCTAAGGTCCCTCCCTTCCAGCTCTAAATTATGTAAAATCAAAAAGAAACAACTTTATGAATTATATGAAAAGTTAATGGCAGAGCCATTACTAGTGCACTTGATCTTCTGGGTACCATTCTGCTCCTGCACAAAAAAATATTTGAATTCATAATGGAAATCATCCATTTGCTTGATTTTCCCCTTAGTTCTCTGATTTCTGCTTCTTTTGACATTAAAAAAGTAATATTATACAAAAGAATGTTATCTCCAGCTGATACATAACCTGGGAAGAAAGGGTATATTATATACAGCTGGTTTCAATGACATGTTATGTTTGACCATCATGAGGAATATTAATTGACATATACTATTTGGTTCATGAGTAAAGAATCAGGAACAATGCATGGATGTTACAGGGAGTTAGATTTTACCTCAATATAAAAATGATCAATATGCCTATTAATCAGTGAAGCTATCTTGTGAGGGGATGGGTTCTCCATCACTTGAGAAATCCAAGCAAAGACTGGGCCACTATCTGTCCAAAAGCAGAATGATCTGCCTTGGGAGGTAATGGATTTTCCTTCACTGAAGGTCTCCAAGCAAAGGTTGAATTGACCATCCCTAGGTATTATTTAAAGAGTATTATTATTCAGATATGTGTTATAGTAGGTAAACTCTGAAATCCCTCCCAATCTGTGGTTTAAATCACCCATCAGATCTGCTAACTAGAAAGTCTCAAGTCCCTACCAAATTTAAGATTCTAAGATTGAATGGTAGGCCATAGAAGATCGAATGCAAGTATGGGAAAAAACAAATCAACCAAAAATACAAGCAAAACTTATCTCTGTGAAGAGAGTTACCCAACCCCTGAAAAGAAAATGGAGATATTTTTTTTTTTTTAGTTTTCTGCACATAAAATGCCCCATACACTTAGTTGTAGTGAATATAGTTCCTTGGCTTATTTAAGACTGGTTTCTCAGTCTTCTGACATTTTTTTCATTTAAATTCCAATTTAAAAGGACTTACAGTTGACCCCAGATGACACCAATGCACAGTGAATGAGCACAGTGTGGATGTTAGATGTGATCAGATGTGATAGGTTCTTGGGCCACTTCAGATTTCCTCCCTTTGAGGGAACAGGTCTCACACAATGTGACTCAAAGTCGGAAATGGGAAATAAAAGCCAATTTTAAGTCATAGTAAAGAAACCTTTTTTGTTTTGTCCACAGCAAAATTTTACTGCCTATTCCAAAGATTAAGCACTCAGACTAATTGACACCCATGGAGTGTGAAGGAAAGAATCTAATGTTCTCATTAGCATATTGGATGCCATCCATATAAGTGACTGCTGGTCTTCCAAGGAATCCCTTTGAAAGAAAATTTACTTGTTTTTAAAATATTTCCATTTTTAATCATATCAGAATGCTTTTGGACCACAGAACAATAAGTTGTGCATGATGGAAGGGCACTGAAAAATACAAAGTTAAAACCAGAAGAGAATTTTGGAAACAGTATTCAACAGCTAAAAAACCCACCAAAATACGTTAGTATTTAGAATGGTAGAGGTATAAAAAAAACATTAGAATCATTTGTCCTAATGTGTTTATTTTACAGATAAGAAAACTAAGGCCTAAGGGAAGCAAAGTTTCTTAACAAAGGTAACACACTTGTGTCTTGTTATTCAGGCATTTTTTCACAGTTGCATTCAACTCTTTGTGAACCCATTTGGGGTTTTCTTGGCAAAGATACTGGAGTAGTTTGCCATTTCCTTCTCCAGCTTATTTTACAGATGAAGGAACTGAGCCAAACAGGGTTAAGTGACTTGCCCAGGGTCACACAGCTAGTAAGTGTCCTAGGGCAGATTTGAACTTGCAGGGGTAGCTAGGTGGCACAGTGGATAGAGCACCAACCCTGGAGTCAGGAGGACCTGAGTTCAAATCTGGCCTCAGACACTTGACACTTACTAGCTGTGTGATCATGGGCAAGCCACTTGACTCCAGTTGCCTCACCAAAAAAAAAAAAATCCAAAAAACTTATAAAATAGATTTGACCTTGCAATGATGAGTCTTCTTGACTCTAGACCTGACACTCTATCCACTGCACACAGTAGCATAGCTTAAACTAAAGAGCACTTCTCCCAACTCCCAGGCCAGGACACAGAATGACCGAACTGAAAGAGACTTCAGAGACCATCTAGATTAACTCACACAGAAATCAGTTTCCCTTCTACAAAATCTTGCCATGTTTTTATGGTTTCTACTTAAAAACCCATGGTGATGGTTGTTATAGTACTTGCTGCCTCATAAGACAATCTATTCCACTTCTGGACAGCTTCCTTCATCAGGCCAAAAAATCTGTCTCTCTGACAGTTCTAATTATTGTTACTAGCTCTGCCCTCTGAGGCTAAACACAACATGCCTAATCCTTCTTTTTCATTCATATACTTGAAGGCAGCTCTCACGTTGTCCCAAGTATTTTCCTCTTTGGGTTACATCTTCCTGTTTTCTTCTGCTGATATTGATGTGGTATTGTCCCCAATTTCCTCTCTATCCCCAATTGCTCATCTGGACACTTTCTAAGTTGTCTATACCTTTCTAAAATGCAGTAGCTAGAGCTGAATGCAAAGTCAAGTTTGAACAGGTCCTGATTCTGATCTACTTCATACCAGATAACTTTCCTTATGAAGCTTAGGATCAAATTAGGGCGTGAGTGTGTTTTCTTCGGGGAGAAGGGGAAGGGCTCCCCTGTCTCACTAGTCTTCTTTCAGGCTCAGCTCAAGCTAAACAAAGGTACTTTGTATATAATTTATATTTACTTAAATGTTTTCATGTTTTGCCTTGTAGAATGTAAACTCCTTGAGGGTAGGAATGATTTCAGTTTTGTCTTTGTATCCTTAGCAATTAATGTTGTTCTTGGCACATAGTAAGGTCTTAATAATGCTTGTTGAATTTAATTGTTCAGCATTGGGGATACAAATATGAAACAAAACACAGTATCTGACCTCAAAGTACTAATAATCTAATTAGGGGGATAAAACAAATATATAATGATAATCTGAGCTGTAATGTAAGTGTAAGAAAAGTACTGAGAGATATGAAAGGTGATGTAGTGGGAGGATCAGGGAAGTTCCATGAAATAGGTGATGCCAAAACACATCCTTGAGAGAAGGAAATGATCAAAATAGGTGTGATTGTAAGGAGAGATCATTGTAAGAATGGAAAACAGCATATGCAAAGACACAAGGGTAGGAAATATCTGGATAAGAGAAGGGAATACCAAGGAGTTCAATGCTTAGAAGGGAGACATCTAAAACAACACTAGCAAAGATAAGTTAGAGCCAAAATTTCAGCTTAGACATTTGGGTTTTATTCAGTAAACAGAAGGGGTGGGTTGAAGAATCCGTGCAGGGTTTTTAAAATAAAAATTTGTTTTATGTTTAGTAGTGATCTGGTAGCACATGAAGGATGCCTCAGAGAGGGAAAGGTCAATAAAGAGGTCATGAAAATAGTCCAAGTGAGGTAATCAGGGTTTGAATTAAGATAGCTTCAATGTGATTGGAGAGAATATAACTTCTTTTTCACTCAAAAATTGCATCAGTAGCATTTAATAAATGATTGAACATGTAGGGCAAAGGTGAGGAAAAAATCAAAGATGCGTCTTGTGTTTCCAGCTTTCGAAATGTCAAGAATGATTTGGTAAAAAATTGAGGAAGAGAGTCAGAATTTAGAGAAAGGTGTAGAGTCCCCTTTTGGAGCAGTTGTGCTTGTGGTGCCACTGAAGGCCTTGTAAGAAGTCAGATTAGTGGACCGGAGCTAAGAAAAGAGGGCAAAGCTAGAGACATAAATTTGAGAAGCACCTAAAGTGAAGCTATCATGGCTGATATCACAAAGAGAAAGAGTGAGAGGGACAAATCACATTTAGGGAGAGAGGGGAAAGGAGAAGAGGGGGGACAAAAAGGAGTAGATTAGAGAATTAGAAAAACCAGGAAAGGGATGTGTAAAGGAAGTCACAGAAGGAAAGCATTAAGAAGTGGATTGTGTAGGGGGGTATAGGGAGTGGGTCATCAATGGCAAATTGTATAAAAGATCTAGGAGAACAGAGATTCAGAAAAGGGCATAGGATTTGGCAATGAGAAAGGCTTAAGTGACCTTTGAGAGGGAGACTTTAGTAAAGTGGTAGGAAGCCATTTTGCAAAGTAATTATGAGGAGTGAGTACATGGTGAATAAGTTGAGGTAGTGAGTACTGCATACTCTTTCTAGAAGATCAATGAAATGTAAACAACCTTTGAAAAAATGTAACCAAAGCATTAGGTAGCTTTTCGTGAGGTTTACCTTTAAAGCACTATGGTTACATTAATTGAAGGGATTGGTCTATGAGGAAAAAAAAAAACAACAACAATGTAAGCTTTTCTTTTCTAGCTACAGGAAGGAACTTTTCCCATAGAGACAAAGCATGGAGGTTAAAAATACTTGGCACTTAGGGGCAGCCAGGTGGAGTAGTGGACAAGGTACTGGCCCTGGATTCAGGAGGACCTGAATTCAAATCCAGTTCAGACACTTGATACTAGCTATGCGACTATGCGTAAGTCACTTAACCCTCACTGCCCTAAAAAAAAAAAACCCAAAAACAAAAAACAAAAGACAAAACTTGGCCCCTCAGGTGCTAGGGTGTGTTTCTTTTCGGGGGAGCATTTTGTTTTGGGTTTTTTTTTTGTGTTGTTGTTGTTGTTGGTTGTTTAGGGTGTGAGTTTTTTTGTGTTTTTTTGCTTTGTTTTGTTTGTTTTGGTTTTTTGCTGGGCAATGGGGGTTAAGTGACTTGCCCAGGGTCACACAGCTAGTAAGTGTCAAGTGTCTGAGGACAGATTTGAGCTCAGGTCCTCCTGAATCCAGGGCTGGTGCTTTATCCACTGTGCCACCTAGCTGCCCCCATGGTGTGTTTTCAATAATCAATACTAACTCTTTCCCATTTAAGGTTTTGCTTAATTAAGAAAAAAAAAGTGACAATTTAGCAACTTTTATTCCTGCAAATGAACTTATTTCCAAGGAGGCTCTTGTCTATTCAGCAGTGTCTAATGGGGTCCTCTGGGCCACACAGAAGCTGGCTCTTCGTTCAGCTCCCATGATAGGGGACATAGCAATGCCTACTTTCTGGGATCCCCAGCAATCAGGGAAATGGCTGTGCTAAGCCAGACATCTTTATCCATGAATTATATTCAGTCTTGTGGCCTTCCTTCCTGGCAGGTGTTTGAGATATTTGCACTTTCCATGGGGTTGTGTGCCTCCCTAGTCTCCTGATTCATTTCACCACATTGTATACTAGAGTTAAAAAAACAACAATAAATTAAAACAAACAACTTCTAGAAAGGAGCCCTCTGCGTGTCTAGGGAAATACTTTTTAAGAACTACTATCCTAACTTCCTTCTTCTCTTTCAAGTTGACATTAAGAATAATGCAGGGATGCCTTGATCTGTATAGGATCAGAGGACTTAGAGCTAGAAATTTTAGAAATTATATCACTCTACCCTTTTATTTATTAAGGTGTTTCTATAAATAATACAGCTTCTATTTTCTCTTACCATTGAACCTCATCCAAATACTCTTCTCATATCCCTCTGGTGTTTTTGGTTTTTTTAAATAAATGGATATCATGTTACCATATTTACTTAGTCTGTTCCTTTCAGGTAATACATATGCATCTCTAGCCATATTCCAATCATGAGTCTCATTGCAACAAGTGTTGGTGATACCTATGAAGCTAAATTTCCCTCATATAATAAGTTCTCTAGTTTACCTTGCTTGTTACCCATACTTTGTGCTAGTATGTATAGACATAAGGGGACTAGAAGTCTATTGTTGTCTCTCTTATTAATTAGAATCGTTTTAGATGTTGGAGACTGTCTCCACAGAGGAGTTGGGTTAGTAATGGTTACTAGGAAAACAGACAATGCTAGTCAACCTATTGAATATAAGGCCATTATTCTTTAGCTAAATTAAGGGAATTTTAGCATAAAATTACTCAATCCCTTAACTCAGTTATTTCTAGTTACAGTGATGCTGTTGAGCAATAGCTCATTTTTGTATAGCGCTTTAAGATTTCCAAAACACTTTACACATGTTCTCAATCAGTCCTTACAACAAACCTGGGAGGTAGTTATTATCACTCTATTTAATTTACAAATGAGAAAACTGAATCTCAGAGAAGTTAATGGGTTCGCTCATGATCAAAGAGCTATTAAGTGTCTAAGACAGGATTTGAACCCAGGTCTTCCTGACTCTAAGACCAGCACTCAATTATTCTGACTTTGGAAGCAGAAGACCTGGTTTCTAATTCCATTTCTAATACAGATTAGTGGTGTGACTGACCATGAACAAGGCATCTGACTTCTCTGAGCCAGTCCCTAATGTCTAAAAACAGGGAATAATGCTTATAGTGTGTGCATAAGCAGGGTTGTATGAGAAAAGCCCTTTTGTAAAACTCACAGTACTGTAAGAAAATTAAATTAATCAGTATTTCCCATTTTTGGATTTTTCCAAGTTTCCAGTAAATGACTTTAAAAAAAAATAGCTTGAAATATATAAGGATTTATTGACAAGCCAGGGTTGAAAACATAGACCCAAAGTGCAATTTAAGAGTTAAATTGGATTCAAGACAGCCTCCTCCTTTAATGCCTGGAGGAACTAATTTCATCATACAGGTCACCAGTGGAATAACTGTCAGTTCTGAAGACAATGGTACACCATTCCTTAGAGCCCCCTAGGTAGGCCCAAGATTTGTCCCAAAGTCTGGGGCAGGTCTGACCTTTGAAAATATCATTTGAAATAATGATTACTCAGGCCTCTATCCTGAATTCTGCCCCTTTCTGACAGGCCAATTTATGTTTCCCAAGCTTTAACTGCATCTTCTGTAATTATGAGCCATGGATTCATCATTTCCAGAGCTGGAACTTTTCCTGAAACAAGGAAAAATTATAGTTCCTTCACAGTTGACAAAAATGAAGGAAAACAAAATAAATTTGGGGATTTGCTTGAGAAATAACAGTCTAAATAAAAAGCACTGTTGGGCCGCAAGTGATTACAAAGCATTCATTACTCTTTGTTTTGATGGACTTGTGCTTTTCCTCAGTTAGTTGTTCTTTTTACTGCCTTGCCCACATCTAATTCAATGTGCTTCTTGTTATATTTTCCCACAAATCTTCCATAAATGATCTTTCCTATGTGCTAGAGACCTTCCTCTGGTACTTTTACTCTCACAAAAGGTATTCCTGAAGGTTTCTCCCAGAGAAGACAAATTCCCACGATCCTATCAGTAGAGAAAAGCTGTAAGTATTTGCCCAATGATTGATTGATTGTGTGTCTGCCCCCTGAGGACCAGCCTAGTTCAACATGGAAAGGTTATTAACAGAAAGCCATTAAAGAATGAACTGCTTGGCTACAAATCAATTTAGGAAAGAAACCTGCCCCCAATTCATTGACCAACTGACAAAATTTGATATCTTAATACAAAGCAGTCTCTGGGATCATCCCTGAATTTCTTGAGATGTTCAGAACAAGAGAGAAACCAATATTCCAAAGTTCTTCCTTTTTTAAGTAGAAAGATTCCCCCATACAAATGTGAGTCCACAAAGGCAAATTAATGCCTCTTTTAAAACCACAGCCAAGCTGTACAGAGAGACAGTTTTAATGGTTCTGTGCACACAGCAGATTAAAGTATAGAGATCTGGCAAATTAACATGATTCTACCAGAACATAAGAAGTGTTATTAGTCCTGAATTCCAATGTATGTACAGCAGGATTATCATGAGTAAAATGGTTAACCACTAATCTCCCATGGATGCCAATGGGGCTCCATGCTATATAAATTATAAATGGCAAGAATATGCTCAGAGTTAATAGATTCATAACAGTTGATTCAATTGCCCATGTTTAGGGGAAAGGAGGGAAAGAAGAAAATGGGGAAGTGATGAAGCTATATAATAATCCCAGAAATTTCATTTTACTTCCAATGTTGGGGGTGCTTTCAATCAATCAATCAACTAGAAAGCATTTAATAAGGGATTTCTATGTGCCATGAACTGTGCTAAAAGTGGGAGATACAAGAAAGGCAAATCCAGTCTCTGACCTCACAGAATGTACATTCTAATGGGGGAGACAATATGTAAATAACTAGCTAGATCTAAGCCATATTTGATTAAAGGTAATCTCAGAAGGAAAGGTTACAAAGGGTGGGGATTGGACTGAGAATGGAGGACTAGTAAAGACCTCCTGAAAAAGATGTCAAGACATCCCTTCCCGATGTCATGGTCCTCTTGAAGAATAAAAGACAAAACACTTCCTAAGGCAGCATGCGTACCCAGGACTGCTCTCAAAGAGTTGGAAAACTGATTCAACAAAAGACAAAGTTTATCGAGTAAGTTTTTGGAAAAAACAAAACAAAACATTTTCACACTTGAGCAGCCTAAGGCCTATTGTGAGAAATGTTTAGGTCAAAAAATATTACCTGTTGAAATTTCTCAGGCAGAAAATCGATAAAAGAGCAAGAGTTTTTTAAAAAGTAGCCACTTTGGGGCTGTCTGGAAGTTATGGGGAGTTGAGAAAAATTAGGACAGAATGAAGATATTGTTGTTGTTGTTAAATTTGTATTTAAAGGGTTTGCTATGTTCAAGATGTAATATGAATAATTTCCATAATATATATGTATGTGCACATGTGTATATGCATACATGTACATACATATATAATATACACATACACACATGCATGTGTACACACACACTAAAATCCTACCCTCATGACATGGACATGACCCTAGATTCTCAATGTCTATGTTGGTGGAGGACAAGCTCTGGCAAAGAGGCCTATAGAGCTAGAAAGATTTCTGGCATTGCCCATTATAGTCACCAGAGGACTACCACACATAAATTTCCAGAGTCACTTCATATGTAGATTAGCCATGGAATAAATTACTTTTTTGGTCAAAGAAACTCACAAAAGCTTCATAATCTATGTCAGTGGAAAAGTAGCTTCATTGATGAAATTATAAACCCTGCCTAAGGCATTAATTAGCCATGTGACTCAAGGCAAGTCATATTTGAACTCTCATAGACTCAGTTTCCTAATCTGTAAAATGGGGATAATGATATTATCAACTTCACAGGGTTTTTGTGAGGATAAAATGAAATGTATTTACTCTTTAAAGTGCTTTATACTTGATAGCTATTATTATTATGAAACATAGAAGTTTTAAATTATGAAATATTTACATGTTATTTCATATTATCAACCATGCAGTGAGTTCAAGAGTTCAATAATATTTACCCTCCTATGTTCAAGAAAATGTACTCAAAGGAGCCAGAAAATGGGAGATTCAGGACTCAAACTGGTGCCTTCTGATGTTCAACCTTAACGCATTCTTCTTTCCACAAGACTAATCACCTCCACCTCCTCTTCCATCATCATCGTTGTCTTCGTCATTGTCATTGTCATCATCAGCACCACCATTATCACCCACTTAAGGACAATTACAAACTCTTTAACCTCTAAGGTCTGTTCCAGGTATTAGGCAATGGACTCAATTGATCTTTGAGCACTGTATTACAGGGCAGAAAAATATCCTAACTGATGCCTGAAGCATTCAGAAAGGAGTTAATTATTCCCAATGTGCTGCTTACAAAGAAACACATTTTAGTCTCACTCTAGTAGAAAAGCTTGGCAGGGCAGAGACTGTGACCATTTTCCTCTCCCTGTATGAGCACAGTGATAGATTCAGGCTTATTTCTGGAAAAAATCACCTTGTTTTCAAGGGAAAAAGTTCATGAAAACAAAAATCCTTAGCTGTTGATTTTCTGCCACTTGAATAGCTCTTAACAAATAATTACACCATGCCCAAAGTGATTTCAGGCATACTGGGGACTTGAACACATATTAACTTCCCTAGAGTCCTGTATTCTTGTTTGGCCAATCTCCTTTACTTTGGAGCATTTGTCTATTTCTTGCAAGTGAGACTGAGAAGGGAATCTATCCCCCAGCTTCTTTCTCTGGTCTGCATGTCAACTTTGTAAGCCATTTCATTCCAGACCTGACTCTCAGGAACTTCCCTCAGAGCCCTTAGTAAATGTTTGTAAACTTTTTGTTACCTGATGATCACAGTGTAAAGTCATTTTACCAGTCTACTTTGGGAATTGGGGGAAAAGATATTTGAATTCCTAGTTAGAATTAGCCCTAGGCAAAACTAAATCATAGAACACTGGAACAGGAGACCCTAAAAAACAGGATGTTCAGAAATAGAGGGATCTCAGAATATAACATTTTGGCAATGGAGGTGAAGAGGGGATTTGGGAATAAATTAGTCCAACCTCTTTCTTTTGTATATAAGAAAACACAGGCCAAAATAAGCTGATTTTTGAAAACTTGGTGAAAATTCATTCCTTTCTTCAGTGAATTATATCTACAACCCCACTGACCCACTCAAATACTAATGAATGGGTTACCTTCTCACTCTTTTAGCAAAACTTGTTCTCAGGTGAAGATCAATCATATACAAATTTTAGTACATGAATTTGTCACTGCTAATGGGTTGGGTGGCAGATGGAGATAGAGGATAGGTGCCAAGGTTCAAACTCTGATTCTTTCAACTACTATCTGGGTGACTTTGGGCAAGGCACTTGCCATGTTCACCTTAGAAATATGGGGCTAGAAAGAATACTAGAGATTGGGAATCAGAGTCCATGGGTTCTAGGATCAGCCCAACCCAAGGAATTGGTCAGGAAAATGTATTCTATTTCTTAAATGTAATAGATGGAGCAGACTGAGGCAAAATCATTGAGTACTAGAGCTAGACCTAGAAGAAAGGAACTTAAAAATTGGAGGTGAACTTTTTGGAGTAGTATGTAATTGCAGACAAAGAAGATGGTATGTGTTAGGCAAATAAATTGTGGTTTAGAAGTTCAGTGGGTCATGGGACCATAGACTTAGAGCTGGAAGGATTGTTAGAGGCCAGGGATTCCATCCCTCTTGTTTTACAGATGAGCAAATTGAAGCTGAGAGAAGTGAATTCAAGTTTTTTGGGAAGAAGTTCATGTGGTAATGGATAATGAAGGCAGTAGATCCAGGAATCAATCAACCTGCACTCCTTAAATGTTTACTGTGTGCCAGGCACTGGGCTAGATACTAGGAAGAGAAGCAGAAAGTAGAAAGAATCCAATGATTCCTATTTGCAAAGGAGCAAAAGGAAAATAATACACACAATGATTACAATGATACAAATAGAAAGAAAAATAAAGCAATGGATGGTGGCTTAATTACTGTCAAATTAAAAATATTATTATGGTACTTAGTGTTTTTAGGCTCAAGTCTGCCAGAAACAAAATATTTCTGGAATGGAGAGGGAAATGTCCAAACTGGCATAGTCCCTGTGCCCTCTGATATGATTTTCTTCCCCAAGATAATTTCAGGTATAACATTTACAGGAATCTCGAGAAAGTAAAATATCATAACAAATTAAATATAGTTTGTGGATTAATATTGTAGAATAACTGAGTAACAAAATCACCGTCTCATCCTCTCCTGGACCATTCTCTTAACTCCTGAAATAATCAAAGGGACTGGGGGCAGCTAGGTGGCACAGTGGATAAAGCACCATCCCTGGATTCAGGAGGACCTGAGTTCAAATCTGACCTCAGACACCTGACACTCACTAGCTGTGTGACCCTGAGCAAGTCACTTAACCCTCATTGCCCTAAAAAATGAATGAATGAATGAATGAATGAACGAATGAACAAGCAAATAAATAAAGAAATAGAATGAGTTTAGAAAGAGACTTAGGGGAAAATATTTATTTTCCATTTTGCTAAAAAAGTAAAAAAGATTTTCCACAAAGAAGAGCTAAGAAAATGGATCTCCCTCTGTTCCTTGCATCGCCTATGAAGGTGGAAGATAACATATGCTTTCAGACTTCGTGTATGCATTGATTAGTTCTGCTTAATTCTTTTTTTCCTTTTATTGTTACAAAAGATGGCAGGATAGGTAGAGGGATGGTACAGATATATTTAGAAATGAAGGTGATGTAAAAAGAAAAGATGTCAATATTTAAAAAAAACAGATATTCTATAATTATGCATTACCTTGAAGAGCCTTCATTTTCAGATCTAAAGAAATTCTTTCAATTTCAATGAGCTTTTTTGCATTATAAGATATTTTCCTTCATAGAAAAAAAACCCCAAAATATCTAAAGTTATTTTCTCCATTTCCTCATCGATTTTTCTGCAATCTGTTATTTATGAGGAAATAAGTCTTTGATGCTACAGTGGAAAAAAAGTTTTTAAAAGAAATCAGAACTGAAAAAGGCTCCAAAGAATATCAATTTCAATCCTTTACTTCTGTGGCTATGAGAAGAAGATAGTGCCTTATTCATTGTTACACAACTAATGAGTGAAATTAGAAGAATATGGACTGATTCCAGGACAAAGTCTTGCAGGTTCCTCATGGAGGGACTTATACATGTTATAAAGGAAGAAACAGGTTCAAAGGAATAAGCACCTAGGATTTCAGAGGAGAGGTATATATAAACCTAAATGAGGATAGGGCTTAATACCCACTGATAGAACAGATGGATTTGTTGTTTGTTGCTATTTGTTGTAGCATTGGTGGTTGTGGTTCAGTTGTTGCTTAGGTGTTTCAGTCTGATTCTGTTACCCCATTTGGGGTTTTCTTGTCATAGATACTTGAGTGGTTTGCCATTTCCTTCTCTAGCTCATTTTACAGTCAAGAAACTGAGGCAAACACATTAAGTGACTTCCCCAGTGTCACAAAACTAGTTTTTTTGTCTGAGGCCAGATTTGAACTGAGGTTTTCCTGACTCCAGATTCATGCTCTATCTACTGAGCCACCCAGTTGTCCTCAGAACAGACAAATAGGTTGGATTACAAGCTACTAGAAGTTGGAGAATGCTTTTGGATAGTAGGTACTTGCCATTAGACAGCTAGAACATAAACCTTTATTTTTTAAATTGCATAATAGAAGACTTTGTAGTGATGACATATTTGGTAGCACCTTGGACATATAAAGCTACTCAATAGTGAGAGTACAATACCTTCTCTGGCCTAGCTATCTCATCTCCTTGGAGGGAAAAGGAGAGGGGGGGGGCATGCTTAACTGAACCAGAATTATTAGCCTTTATCCTTGCTGTACATTCAGCACCCATAGTTAAATCAAACTTATTCTTTTATTATTTTCTTGATTATGCCAGGTCAGTCATTTTTGCTACCCAGATACCTGCATTTGAAATAGCTTCTGAGGCCCCTGGCGTAGTCAGGAAGAGGTTTCAGTAAAGCTGCATCTACTGCTGTTTGGATGCAACCCTAGGGGACTGAGCTCTCATGGACTGGGTGTTTACTTCTGAATTTCAAGACAGACAGATACAGTGACACACTGAGACAGAAACACAGAAGCAATGACAGCAGGGGCAAAGGATAGTGTTAAATGTGAACTTACTTCATTCATCTGAAAGGAATCTCCATCCAATGGTACAGGTAGGACTGTGTTGATCAGAGAGAAGGACAAGTCTGATCATTGGTGAACTACCCCTCACCTTCCAAGAAACAAACAGGTGAAAGTTTCTTTCCTCAATGTCTCACTTTTCCAGATAAGGTCAAACTTAATTGAGTTTTAATGTCTTTAGTTAAATACAGAGAATCTGAACAGCAAGGGGAAGGAATAGTTAGATTGAATATACAAGAATTTAAACAGGTCAGAGAATCTAATCTTGTCCTAGTGATCAGAAATTATTTTTAATTTGGAGCTTTGAAGAAACACATGGTTATGATTTTATTAATAATTTTGATAAGCTTCCTTAAAGGTGAAGTTTAAACTGGATTTGGGATTTTTGTTCAAATCTAGGGGTAGGGAAATAATTCCTATAACCATGTAAATTTGATGAGAATATGGGATTAGGACTAATCTCTAGTTTTCACAGGGTTGGAGGCTGGAATTGAACAAGATGACCTAAAGTAAGGCATATCCTAAGCTGGCTGAGTAGAAGGAGGTAAGTATGGTTTGGGAGGAAATCAGTTTCATCCCTTCTCTATCCTCAACAATGACACCTGATGGGTAACAACATCTAGAATACAGAACTTCTTACATGGCACCAATACTCTTTCTGCAATGCAAAATTTTCTCCCTAATCAGCAAGTCACTTTAGTATTTGGGTATCAAATTTAGCTCTCTAGCAATTTGGAAATTTTTGTGTGTGTGAGGCAATTGGGGTTAAGTGACTTGCCCAGGGTCACACAGCTAGTAAGTGTTAAGTGTCTGAGGCTGAATTTGAACTCAGGTCCTCCTGAATCCAGGGCCAGTGCCTTATCCACTGAGCCACCTGACTGCCCCCGCAATTTGGAATTATGCCCAAAGGGCTATAAAGCTGTGCATACCCTTTGACCCAGCAATACCACTATTAGGTATTTTTTTTCCCCCAAAGAGATCATAAAAAAGGGAAAGGGACCCACATGTACAAAAATATTTATAGCTGCTCTTTTCATGGTGGCAAGGAATTGGAAATTAAGGGGTTGCCCACCAATTGGGGAATGGCTAAATAAGTTGTGGTATATGAATGTAATGGAATACTAGTGTGCTATAAGAAATGATGAGCAGGTGGATTTCAGAGAAACCTGGAAGGACTTGCATGAACTGATGATGAGTGAGATGAGCAGAACCAGGAGAACATTGTACACAGTATCATCAACATTATGTGTTGATCAATTGTGACAGACTTGATTCTTCTCAGCAATACAATACAAGATAGTTCCAAAGGACTCATCATGGAAAATACTCTCCAAATCCAGAAAAAAAAGAACTGTGGAATATGGATGCAGATTGAACCATATTATTTCTTTTGTTTTTGGTGCTGCTGTTTTTCTTTTTTGAGGTTTTTCCTTTTTGCTCTGATTCTTCTTTCACAGCAAGACTAATACAGACATTTGTTTAATGTGATTGTACATATATAACCTATATCAGATTACTTGCTGTCTTGGGGGAGGGAGAGTGAGAAAAATTTGAAACAAGAAATCTTATAAAAGCAAATGTTGAAAACTATCTCTACATATAACTGGAAAATAATAAAATATTTTTATAATTTAAAAAAAAAAGAAAAAAATTAGCTCTCTAGCCTGGACTGTGAATTTTTTCCCCTTCAATACTTACTGGGTTCATGGACCAGTAAATCTTGGCACATTCTCTCTTTTAAGGAAGAGAGAGGAAGAGAGAGGAAGAGAGAGAGAGAGAGAGAGAGAGAGAGAGAGAGAGAGTGAGAGAGAGAGAGAGAGAGAGAGAGAGATTTATGTAAAATAAAATTGAAACAACTTCCTAGGTATTATATTCTTAGGAAAGGGAATCCTTGATGTAATTCCTTTCTCTTTGGTTATTCTAGACTCTTGAGCAGTAAGCAAATCTTGCCTGATTACTGGTGAAAAGGGAGCAGTCAACAAGGTTTTCATTTACCTAATATAAAGTCTTCCATCTTCTCTGATGTTTAGTTTTGTTTTTCTAGAAAAATAAAGAACAGAAAGAAGAAACCATATATTGGCCCAAGATTGTCAAAGCTAAGGAAAACCTTTGAATATAGAATGTCAGAGGTCAGTAGTCAATAAGCACTTATTAATGCCTACTATATGCCAGGCATTGTGTGAAGCAATGTGGATACAAAAAGAGGAAAAAGATATTCCCTGACCTCAAGGAGTTCACAGTCTAATGGGGGACACAAGAAAATAAGCATGTACAAACAAGGTATATACAGGATAAATAGGAATTAGGAAGGCACTAGAATGAAGAGCAGTTAGGAAAGACCTTCTGTATAAAATGGGATTTTAACTGGGAGCTGAAGAAGCCTGCAGAAGGCCAATGTCACTGTACTGAAGAACACCTGTTGGAAAGATAGGAAGGGGATAGGTTATCAAAGGCTTTGAATACCAAACAGTGGATGTTTTTATTTATCCTGGAGGTGATAGGGAGCCACTGGAGTTTTCTGAGTAAGGGAATGATTGATCTCTTTCAGGACAAATCACCTTAGTGACTGAATAGAGGATAGATTGGAGTGGAAAGAGCCTTGAGGCAGGTAGATGTACCAGCGGACTATTGTAATAACTGTAGCATGAGATGATAACCTGCCCCGGAATGGTGACAATATCACAGGAGAGAAGGGAGTGTTTTAGAGAGATGTTGCAAAGGTGAAATTGATAGACCTTGTCAGCACATTGGATATAGGGCATTTAGAGATAGTCCCGAGTTGAAGATGACTAATGGGCTGGGAATATTATAGTATCTATGACAACAATAGGGAAATTCATAAGGAAGTGGGTAGGGTTTAAGGAGAAAGATCATGGACATATTGACTTTAACTGGACATCTAATTTGAGATGTCTGAAACACAATTGGAAATATGAGACTGATAATGAAAACGATCCTTACATATAACTGGAAAATAATAAAATGCCTTTATTTTTGAAATGTATTATAATAAAAAATAAATATAAAATAATGTAAAAAGAATACAAAAGGAAATGTGAGACTGGAGGTTAGCAGAGAGACTGGGCCAGGAAACAGCTATTGGAGAATTTGAGAATCATTAGCAGAGATAAAAATCAAACTCAAGGGAACTGATAGGATCACCAAGTGAAATAGTATGAAGGGGGAAGGGGAAAGGGAGGGGAGGGAAGGGATCTAAAGATAGGTAGTAGGAGAATTTGTCATAGACCCAGTCAGAACAGTTGCATGATTTTCTTTTCCTTCATTCAGTAGCATATTTGCAGGAACTAAGGTGGTAGATGGTGGGAATGATCCAAGACTGAGGTTTGGCAGGGCACAGTCAGTGAAAAGATAAGGTTCTTGGATTTCATGAGGACAGTGGGAGCTGATAGTTTACCAAGAGATCTAAATGGAGCAAAGAGGAGAGAGTGGCTAGTGAAGTGGTGATGATTTGGAAGAGAACTGAGGGTTTGAGGGATTAAAGGTCATGTTATAGATGACGAGCAGGGTTTGGTAAGGGAAGGAAAAGGGAGAGATGAAAAGCCAATAGACTATGGTCAAGTAAGGGGATTTCAGAATTCTTGAACATGAAGGTGGTGCATTTGTGGATTATGGCAAGATGAAGGGCAGGGCCATTTTGGTGTGTACTTAGGTAGGATGGAGGGGTGGGTTGTGAGAAGTGAGTAGGTTGAGGAACTGAGTGGTTAGGGTATTTGAGGGAAAATCAATCTATATGCTGAAATCCCCTAGTACGATGACTGAAGTTGGGAAGGCAAAACACTGAATCAAGTATTGAACTCATTGAAGAAAGAAGGGGAATGACCTGGAGGTCTGTAGACAACTGCTACCAGGATTTCAATTAGGTGACATGTATAGATTGCAATAAGAATAGCTAGTATTTTCAAGGTTTGCAAAGAGCTTTATCTGTTTTCTCACTGTGAGGTAGATGCTATTATCACTCTCATTTTACAGATGAAGAAACTGAGATGAAGTGACTTGCCCAGGGTTACACGGCTAGTTTCTGAGGCCAAATTTGAACTCATGGAAGGGAGGAAATTGGATAATCATTTTTTTTGGATAATCATTTATTAAGTGTCTACTATGTGTCAATTACTGTAGTAAGTGCATTTTATAAATATCACTTCACTTGATTCTTACAACAACCTTGTGAGGTAGGTACTATTATTGCCCCCATTTTACAGTCAAGGAAACTGAGGCAGACAACTGTTAAATGACTTGTCCAGGGCCAAGTGTCTGAGAGCAAATTTGAACTCCAAATCCCAGTGCTCTGTCCACTGAACCACCTAGCTGTCTTGATTAATTTTAGCTGCTAGACAATAGTTATTTCACTAATCCCCCATTATATTTCCTACCTCAGAGCCTTTGCTTCTGTTACCTATAACTGTTGGAATGCATCTTCTTCAGCTCTGCCTTTTTCTTTTTCTTCAGCCCTTTTAAGAAACTTCTCACATTCCCTCCACACCCTCCCAACATTTGTTTATTATTGTCTCTTCAAATTATCTTTATTTATGTACTCCCTCCCACCCCCATGTACATAGGGAAGTCAGAGGCCTATTCATTTTTTTTTATCTCTGATGCCTAAGCACAGTGCTAAGACCATGATAAGTGCTTAATACATGTTTTTTGGATGAAATTTAAAGGAATTAATGTATTTTAAAGTCATAAAAAAGTTCTTATCTCAATAATTTTTTATAATGCCTTGCCTACTGCAGGACACTTATTGATGACAGTAGCAGACAGATTAGGCATTTCACAAAAATCCTTTAAGAAGGATAAGGAGATGGGGGCAGCTAGGTGGCACAGTGGATAAAGCACTATCTGGATCAGACACTTGACACTTACTATCTTTGTGAACCTGGGCAAGTCACTTAACCTTCATTGCCCAGCAAAAAAAAAAAAAAAGGAAGGATAAGAAGTCAACTTTTATTTGTAGCCATCCAGAAACCCATGTGTTCTTCAAATAAAGGAAAAGAACTTCTATCCTGTGTTTATTGACCTCATTCAGATTTGATTTAGTTGTTTATTAGTGTAGATTAGACACTAATCAGGCAGCAGCTGTGAAAGCCTAGACTAAATGTGGAAATCACCTATGTCATCACCAGAGCCAGCTAGTTTTGCAAAGACAAGTAGCTCATTAGCACCTGAAAGGGTCTAGTGGAAAAGGGGGGCCTCAGGCAAGGTCACTGAAAGGAAAGAAAAGGGAAAAATGCCTTGAAATCCAGCAACAGTTGGAGGGTTCAGAAGGAGCCATGATTAAAAATAGAAGACCATGTGCTTCCAGTTTTCCATTTCCTAACCGAAAGAAGGTTACAGAATGAAGGGCACTGGATAAGAAGTCTGATGGACTAGATTTTGTCACATAGTAGTTGTGTGTGATGTCAGACAAATCACTCACTTTCTCCTGGCTTCAGTTTGGTAGGACCATAGATTTAGATTGATCATAACTACCCAGAACCTAGTTTTTCAAAATGAAATTGCATTTAAAAGGACTTAGCTCTATTATCCCCTTTTCAAAATCTCTTCCTACTACCTCATCTTAACAGAGCCTGGTACATAGTAGGTACTTAATAAATGCTTGAGGTTGAACATTTCCTCTAACTCAACCTACCTTTTCTCAAGCACCAACATTCATGAGAATTGTGATGAATGGAAAGTTCAAGACATATAATTTCTGGGTAATCAGTAATCAATTTATTAATCATGGCTAGCAAATAATCAATAAAATGAGGTAAATGGCCCTCTCAAAAGTCAGAGAGGGATCTTGGAGTTAAATGAACTTTTAAATACCTTTGGAGAGTCTGTGTTCCCAACAGGTGGAAATCTACTCTGATTGAAGGTGGGGTTATTCTAATGAGTAGCTGGGGGGGGGGGAAACCTAACTTTGATTATGTCACCCATGGACAAAGAGAATTATCACTCAGACCTCTTATGTAGTTGAACAATGAGTTTGAATTCACCTAGATTAAATTAAGCTTTCCGGCCCAAGATTTAGGAGAATGTTAACCAAATCTCATCATCTGCCTGGTCCTTTAGAGGTTGCCAGAATAAACTACAGGGTCTGATTTTAGAATGAGGAAATAAGTAAGGAAAACACCCTGGATTCCCTTCCCCCCCCATATTAATTGGTTATTTATAGTCTTTTCTCTCAGAATTAAAGTCAGTTTCATTATTTTGTTCTAGTCTTATTCATTTTTGTATTCTTGCTCCTATCCCCCTCTTCATCATCACTCCCGCAAATGACATAAACAGAACAAAGCCTTCTTTGAATGGAGTCTCTTGCTTTTTTGCACATGAGTGTGTCTTAATAAGCATTTGTTGAATTGAGTAACACTGGCATTTTAACAGTACTGTGCTTTCACAAGTATTTTTCAATCATAAGGTACAACTTTTCAAATGAGTTGTGGATTCAACAGATTTTTGTGGACTGGATATGTAATTCAATAACCTTGTTTCTTTGGAAATGCTGCATTTCTGATTCCTGCATTTCTTTGGGGGATTTATTGAGTACAAGGTGGTGTGGAGCACAGGAAAAATGCGTAAGGACTAGTCAGGGGACATATGGCAGTCCAAAGATGAATTGTGTCATGAGAACTGTGTCTTCCCTGTCCCAGAGTCAGGCTATTGAATGAGTCCCTCTGAGTTCTAGGGCTACCTCTCTCAAGGTTGGGGTCAGTTCCTCATTATGTTTGACTCAGTGTCTCTCCTACCACATGCCTCACAGGTGGGCATCCAGCTTTTGCTTGAAAACTTCAAGTTAGAAGAAACTCCCTAACCCCAGGGGCAGCTTGTTGACATTTCAAGTCTGAATTTGGGGAAGGTTTCCTTACATTAATTAAAGCAAAGTCTGGCTCTTCAAAGCTTCTATCCAATACACGTAGTCCTAGCCTCTGGTGGCATGCAGAACAAATTGAATTCCAAGGTAGCACTTGTAATTTCTGAGAAGATTGATTGTATCTTCCTTAAAATGAGCACTCAGTTGCTACAATCAATCCTAAAGCAGCTAAGTGGTGCAGTGGATAGAATCCCAGTCTGGTAGTCAAAAATGCTCATCTCCCCAAGTTCAAATCTGGCCTGAGACACTTACAAGCTATGTGACCCTCGGGAAATCACTTAATCCTGTTTGCCTCAGGAAGATGAGTTCCCTCATCTATAAAATGGGCTAGAGAAGGAAATGTCAAATCGCTCCAGCATCTCTGCGAAAAACGACCCAAGTGGGGTCATGAAGAGTCAGACAAGACTGAACGACAAGAGAAACAAAACAAGCAATCCTCATCTGACGGGAACTGGAAGTCCTTTCACTATCCTGGTTGCTTCTTCTAGATCCCTTCCAGATTAACAATATATTTTCTTATGTCCAGAACCAAACACAATACTCTAGATGTGTGCAAACAAGCACAGAATAACAGGCAATGGGTGTCAAATGAGGAGTATAGAAAGTAAGGGCCACAAGTGTTCAGAGAGGAGAGAGATCCCTGCAATTTGGAACAGTCAGGCTAGAGTTAAAGAACTTTCAAAATATAACATCAATGATTTGGGAACTTTTTGTAACATCCATAGAGATTTTCATATCGGATTGGTTTATTCTACTCCCTGCCCCGCAACCAGTAGCTTTACCATCTAACTTGTCTCCAAGTTTAGCCTATCAGGCCAAAGAATAATGCCATTGTTCTGGTCTCCTACTGCAGAATTATAGAATGCTATGCAAGGTCGGGCCTCTTCTAGCTCTCTATTGATGAGCCTTATGACCTTGACTCATTGGTCTTCTTGTCTAAACTTCACCAGAAGTCATGAATCACCTATGTTTGGCTCCAGTCCCCCTTGAATAGTTGTTTATTCTATGCTTCATATCTGAATATCACTTTTATTGGCAGAGAAGACAGGAGCAAATTAGCATTCAAGTGTGACCATATGTTAAAAGCTGGAAGAGATCTTTTTTTTTTCCAGAAGCAATGGTAGTATTAACTCTTCCTATAGCAAAAGGTATAGAGTGAGTATGTATATATGTTTGGGAAAGGAGAGTGATTTTCATGTTTGATGGCACAGGAGATGTCAAGATATCCTGGTCAAATGGTTGTGATATGTCTTGGTCTGGCCAGATACTTGTTGTTAGATTGCTTAAATACAAATAGATTGCCTGGGGGTTGGGAGAACAGGTAGAGGGGAATGGTAGGTGTCAGGAGGATGATGGAAGAGAGATGGAAAGGGGAAGGGAGGGGGGAAGAGAGAAGGGGAGGGAGAGGTAGAAAGAGGGAGTGAGAGAGGTGACAGGATGTCCAGAATGGATCTTCTGTACATGTCTACATTGTAGATAAAATGTTCATTATGTTGACAATGCCCTTGCCTTTCTCTCTAACTTAATTAAGAGTCTAAGCAGAGATCATTGTGATGTTCTAAAAAGTAGAAAGGATTGAAATGGGAATATAAGAGATTCTACAATTTTTTCTTGGTAACTACCCAATGGTGGAAAATTGTCCCCCATTTTAGTATCAACCAGGTGATTAACAAACAGAAAGTTGGCTGAGGTTCTGCGAACAGCTGTTATGTTCTTAAGTCAGGTGTTCACATGTTAAAAAGAATTATCTCCTATTGCCAATTTTCTCAGAAAAAAATAATAACCTCTGGCCCAAAACATCTCTGTCTTTAGTTTCCTGGAATTTCTAATCCAAGAGAAAGAATTTCACAAACACTTGCATTGTTCCCTCCAATATAAGTAAGAAAGGAAGCTTAAAGCACAAATACTCTTAGGAGAGATTACAATGTGGCTAAAGGTGATAAGCAGTATTAAATGGCTTAGGTTTTTATATATAAATACATCATGTTACTCTTTTCCAATCAGAGCTGGAATAGGATGATCTTAGATATCATCAAGACCCATCCCTTCAATGTGGTGACTCAGTCATGGCCCTTCATCCTCTTCCCTTCAAGTTGGTTAATTGTTGTTTGTTGTTCAGTTGTATCCTATACTTTGTGACCCCATTTGGGGTTTTCCTGACAAAGATACTGGAGTGGTTTTGCTATTTCCTTCTCCAGATCATTTTACAGATGAGGAAATGGAGGCAAAATGGTTTAAGTGACTTGCCCATGGCCACACATCTAGTCTAAGACCAGATTTGAACTCATGGAGTTGAGTCTTCCTGACTCAGGCCAAAAGAGTTTGAGTGATTTGCCCAATACCATACACAGTATTAGTATGTTTTCTATAAGTAGATATAGAGCAGTTATTAAGTGTTTACTCTATGCCAAGCACTGTGGTAAGCCCTGGAGACAGAAATATGAGCAAGCACTATTCCTACCTTTAATGAGCTTTATCACTTATATGGGATTAAAAATCAAAACAAAACCAAAAACTATTCTCCCCAAAAAACAGGGAACTTACTGGAAATGGGCAGTGGCGGGGGTGGGGGTGGGGGTGGGGTGGGGTCCCATGCAGGGACAGAAAATGTGGTAGGTGAGGAGAAGGAAGAATCTGAAGGGAGTTCAGGAGCAGAAACATGGTGGGGGTCCTTGCTAAAATGGTGGCCTGGGGAGGGAGTCACCAATGAGGAGAAAAGAGCCCCAGCCAGGAGGTTTATGGCATCCATGTCTGCTTGTGTCTTCTCTCCCTATCAAACTGTGAGCTTCACGTATGTTAGCCAAACTTGACAAACTCCATCCATGAATGGTGATCATTGTGCTGCCTGAGCTATATATTTACTAAATACACAATGGACTGAATAGCACAACCTTTTCTCACAATAGGTTTAGAAGGTAGGAGAGATAAGGAGAAAGAAGGCACTTGCTATGTTTTGTTTTTCTCCTTCCTTTGGTAACAGGGAAACAGCCAGATTAAAGAAAACAGCAGTAACAACAACATTGCTCATTCCTTTTCAAACCCAGAAATTTCAGCATCCTAGATGCCAAATGCAAGCTTTTGGAAAAATCTGTCTTCAAACAGGTGACCTTTTCAAATCTTCAGTGAAAAATGCTTTAATAAAATCTCACTGTAATATCATTTGTGGTCTGTAGCTCTGAGCAGGGAAAAGGCAGCCAACAAAATATAGGCAGTCAATAAAAAGAGGCTAAGCTCAGAATGGATGGAGGACACATCCAAAGGGAAAAGTCCAAGAGATTGTTGTTGCAAGGACCAGAAAATGGGTGATGGAGCAAAAGTAATAAGGCTATTTCACTAATGAAAAGCAGACATGAACCAGTTTGACAGCAGGGTTACAAGAAATTTGACAAAATCAAGTTGGGAAGTAAGGAGGAAGTACTGGGGAGAGAGAGAGAGAGAGAGAGAGAGAGAGAGAGAGAGAGAGAGAGAGAGAGAGAGAGAAGGTATAGAGACCAGGGGTCTAGTCCTGGCTCTGCCAATTCATTTAGCATTTATCAAATACCATCTATGTTTAAGATGATATACACATATTGAGATATAAATATAAAAATGAAATAGCTCTTTCCTTCAAGGGCCTTATACGTGGTTTAGGAAAAAACATACATACATACATATATATATATACACACACATATTTGTGTAAACACATGTGCAAAATGTCTAAATACAAAATATTTACCAAGTAAATACAAAACAGTGGATGTGAAACACCCCATGCAATGTTGGACTTGGTTGAAGTGCTTATTGATTTTGCTGAACTGATCATTATTATTGTTTTAAATTTTTTGTTGTTGTTGTCAGAGACTGTTTAATGGGAGGGAGGAGGAAGAATGTTGGTAAACGGAGGTGATAATTTTTTTAAAGAATTCAATAATTAGAAAAAACACATTAAAGCTGGAAATGATTTTAAAATTTACTGATCCAACAAACAAAACCTTAGACCTCAATGACTTGTTCAAGGATTCACAGAGAGTATTAAAGCTAGAATTTAAAACCAGGTTTTCTGACTCAAAGTCCAGGATTGTCTCAAAAGCATCATATATCCTCATCCTTTCTACCTCTAAGTGTGCTTAAGGCCTTTATTGAGGGACTTTTTTCATTTATGGAGAACCAAATATCAGCAAGTGAGCAGTTTGTGGGGAATTTTTTTTCTTTTTCTATAGAATAATAGCAGCCTACAGTTATGTAGCACTTTAAGGTTTACAAAACATTTACTGTGCATGTGTCTCTGTTAGACAGTACAGGTATAATTTTTATTCTTATCTTACAGTTGAAGAAAACTGAGATCACATAGGACTAGAATATTTCCCAGAGGCGAACTGCTAATAAACATCAGTCATGATTTTATAGCTCAGGATTTTAGAGCTAGAAGGGACCTTAGAAATTCTCCAAAGTTTCTTAAAGTTTTTTTTTCTGTTATGGATCTCTTCTCAGTATCATGTTTTCAAATGAATAAAATAAAGCATACGGTTACAAACAAAATCGCTTATATTAGCAGTTATCCATTTTTGAAAGTTCACAGATCCCAGGTTAAGAACCCATAATTTTGGTCTAAACCACTCATTTTAGAAAGGAAACTGAGGCCCAGAAAAGCGAAATTATCTTCCAAAAGTCACATAGGTAGTTAGCAGAAGAGACAGGATTTGAACCTGAGACCCTGAGTTCTGCGCTCTTTCCATCATACCATGTGGCCACTAGAATATATTTGTTATTACATAACATAACACTATAATTGAAGAGACAGGCATGAAAGGATATCTCATACTTTAAAAAATGCCTCCAAAGACTCATCAGTTCTTTCCATCACATTTCAAGCTCTTGAGTGAAGAGGAAACAGACTTACCAAATGAAATGTCTGCGTAGAGCAAGAAATAGCCTTCCGTGCATACTGTCCAGGGACAGGCTGGTTGGGAAACCCTTGATCTCCCAGATGATTAGGCAGACTGTAGAATTTCTCTGGCTTCATGATCTAGCTGACTGCAATGGAAGACTTTGGATGGTTTGCTATGGAGACTACGTGCTAGTGAAGCCAGATTGATTTAGCAGCTGGGAGTCTGAATCCTCAGTGAGAATATTTTAGCCCCATCTCTGGAATTGTAGTTCTTTCCAAAACTTACTAAAAAAACAATCCCAGTACCCACACCTTAATTTTTACCTCCCCTCAAAAAATATTGTAGTCGCAGTGATTTAGAGATGTATCATACCTTACATCATGTAGTCCAAGCCGCTCATTTTAAAGATGAAGAAACACACTCAAAGAAATTAAGTGACTTTTTCCGGGTCACATAGCTAGTAAATATCTTAGGCAAGATTCAAACACAGGTCTTTTCTGTTTCTAAGTCTGGAGCTTTATCCATTATACCACACTGTTATTTCCCACTTTATAAAGTCTGAGACAAAAGGTCATTTTCCAGGCTTTTCACCCCTCTTGTCCCCAGTCTGCCACTAAAATATTACTGATTAAAATTGGAAGATACCAGGAGGGAGATCTTTGACTTTTCAAAGTTCCATTCGATTGTGTTGGTGCATTATGATCTTTCATCTCTAAAAGGGTTCCTTTCCCCTACCCCTTCCTGAGGGCGACTATTGACTAATAGAAAAACAAAAGGACCAGCTACCTACCCGCAATCTTTGGAAACCAAGGACACGTGTTCTCAATCCTCTCACCACCAATAAAACTGTTAAAAAAATAGAAAACCCAGGTGGAATGTATCCAGGAGTCACTTAACCCAACCCCCTGCCTATTGAATAAAACCCTTATGAAGCATTAATCAATCAACACTTATTGAAGTAGGCACCTACTTTGTTCTGTGCACTCTGCTGGCCTCTGGGGATTCAAAGACAAAATGAAAGTTTCTGGCCTCAAGGAACTTACATTCTCTCTGAAGAGAAATGTAAAACAACAATGTAGAAAAAATATAAAAGAAATTAAAAGTCATTGGTGGGCGGTTAACTTACTAGTTTATTCACTAAAGAATATTCTGGATTGTATCTCGCCATTGATCTAGGTGACAGTACACATTCTGCAATCTTGCCCAATTTCAAACCTTATTAGTAGTATTATCTGCTCTCACTCATGACCTTCACTGACAAAAGAGTAGTATACCCAAGAGATGTAAAACACAAAACCTATGGGCCTCCTGTTCTACACCCTCTCAGGACCACTACCAAGCTGGTAACCAGGTTAAAATGTAATTGGGAGCAGTTAGGTCATGCAGTGGATAGGGCACCGGCCCTGGATTCAGGAGGACCTGAGTTCAAATCAAACCTTAGACACTTGATACTCACTAGTTGTATGACCCTGGGCAAGTCACTTTAACCCTCATTGCCTGCCAAAAAAAAAAAAGACACAAACACAAATCCTTTCTTAAAAAAAGAAACTGTAATTGGGAAATATTTAACAAAATCAATAAAATACAATAAAATATAGACAATGTTATTTTGCAGTTTCCTAAGTCAACTTGCTACTGATAGGGATTCTTATGTTCTATTTAGTGGCTTTGTTTCTATTTAAATCGGACACATTGATATACACTAGCTGGCATTTATAAAAGGTTTATGATTTGCAAAACACCTTACAAATTTCCTCACAACAACCTTGGGAAGTAGTTTCCATTTTTACCCCCATTTCCCAGATTAGGAAATTGAAAAAGAATTCAAGCCAAACAAAAAAGAAAACCCATCTCAGTTTACATTCTATTGAGGGTATTTTTGTTTAAAATGTTTACACAGTAAATACAAGGTAATTTGAGCAATGAAAGAACATTCCCGATTGGGGGGTTCCTCTACCTGACTTGTCTGCTTTTGTCAGTATCCTCATCCATCTCCCAATCTCACTAGTTTAAAGTCTCAGACCCATCTTAAACTGTTCTCTCACTGCCTCCCTGCCCCCATTCCAATCAGCTGCTAAGCACTCTTAATTCTTCCTTGAATTTAAAAAAAAGGTTGTCTTGTGGGAAAAGGTTTAGATTTGTTTGACCCATGATACCCTTTTATTTTTTATTTTTTGTATTTGTCATGGTACCTATATATTCTTCTTCCAGTTTTCTGTTATCTAGTATTTAATTGTCTTGTATCTGTATCTAGCTGTACCTAGCTATTATCTTTTTAATTATTCAAGTACACATCTCCTATTTGATTTTAAGTTCCTTGGTAACAGTCACTTATCTAAACTCTGATAGTAGGCGATTTCATCTTTTGAATAAGTAAAACATCTCTTTTAAAAACCTAGTCATTGTTACGAAAATCCTAGACATGTCTGCCTTTCAATGTTAATTGCATTTGGTCTTGATGCCAAAATGGTGGATAGAATGGGATATCTTCCTTTGAGGGTTACTTAGACATCCGTGGTGAGTAAAAATGTAGGGGATCACCCTATTACTGCCCCAAGTTTAGGGAAAATTAAGCTGGGGTTCTAATGTATTGCTACTTAGAAATTAGAGGCTACTGTACCAGATTTGGGGCATTGAGTATTTAATAGAGTATATTAAATATTAGTAAAGATATAGAGCACATGGCTCAGAAAGTTTAGAAGCCCTACATACCAATTAGGGTTAAGTGACTTGTCCCCGGTCACACAACTAGTAAGTGTCAAGTGTCTGAGGTCTAATTTGAACTCAGGTCCTCCTGAATCCAGGGCCAGTGTTTTATCCACTGTGCCACCTAGCTGCCCCTCTCTTTACCCTTTAATCAGAAATAAACTCTCCCAATTGATTGATGGGAAGGTCTCATTGTTAGCCCTGTCCTTCACAATGACTGGGCTTTGAATGATGAAGTAAAAAGAGGAAAAAAATCCCTACTAAAAACTAAACTACTAATAATCAGTTATTAATAATCAAAAAGAGGATCTTTGGGCCCCATCTATAAAAACTGGTTATCAATTAAATAAGGAAATAATCATTGTCTCAGTGGCATGTTGGCAGCAACACTGTAGTGTTTGCAGGTACCAGATTGAAATGGAATTGGGAAATATTTATTGTTTTTTATCCTTCATGCTTGAAGAGAACCAAAATGACATCACTATGTTGGAATAAAGGTACAGTATATTCACCTGTGGCTGATCAGACTAATACAAACTCAGAAAGCTCTACCAAAGTTCTGGTGCAAATTGTCCACATGAACATTTGGAGTGGAGATGCCTCTAAATTTGCAAACTTCGTGTTCCTTTGGAGCTACTTTTCTTCTGCTTTGCTTACAGAGAACAGAACCTTCTTTGATTTAGGCATGTCATGCTGGATGATTCTGTGCCAGTGTCTCCCATGTCTCACAGTTAATACCAAAGTTCTTCAGAGAGACCTTCAGAGGATACTTGTATTACTTCTTCTGACCTCCGTGTCAGCTCATCTCTTGTGCAAGTTCTCCATAAAGTGATCTTTTAGGCAAACATATGTTTGGCATTCGAACCATATGTCCAGCCCGTTGGGGTTGTGCTCTTTGCAGTGGAACTTAAATGCTTGGCCGTTCAGCTCGAGAGAGAGGAACTCAGGGTCTGGTACCTTATTTTGCCAAGTGATCTTCAGAATCTTCCCAAGACAATTCGGATGGAAGCTATTCAGTTTCTTGGCATGGTGCTGGAATACTGTCCAGGTTTCACAGGAATACAACAATTAGGTTAGTAAAATGGCTCTGTAGAGCTTCAGTGTTGTAGGCAGTCTAATACCTCTTCCCTCCCACACTATGTTTGTGAGCCTCTCAAACACTAGCTCTGACAATGCATGCATCAACTTCATCAGCTATGAGTATGTCCCTGGAAAGTATACTGCTAAAGTAAGAGAATTTATTTACAGCATTCAAAATTTCTCTAGGAAATATTTAACAAAACAAATAAGCCTACAATAAAACATAGCTAACATTGCATTTTAAAACTAAGTCAATACATGACCCACAGGCATCCCTTTGTATGTATTAGTGGCTCACAGCTTCTATGAGTTAGAAACTATAACAATCTAGTCCAAGTCCTTCATTTTATTTTTTTCTTTAAGTATTTTATTATTTTCCAGTAACATATAAAGATAGTTTTCAATATTTGTTTTCATAGGATTTTTAGTTCCAAATTTTTCTCAACTCCATTTTAAAAATGAAGAGACTGAGGCACAAAGAAGATAGTATTACTACCCAAGGTCACAGAATTAGGGAGTAAACAGATCCAGGATTTAAACCCTGTTTTTTTTTTATTTAAATCTACCACTTTTCCCCCATACAATGGAAGTTATGGTGAGGGATGGATAAATATTAAGAAAGATTTATTAAATTAGTGAATGAATGGATAATGAATCCATGTGTCTTTATAGCCCTTATAGGCTCCTTAAAGATGAGGAGAGTATTTTGATATTTCTTTGTATCCTCAGGGTCTAGCATTGAGTTTTGTGAAAGGAATATTAAAACACACACACATGAACATACAGAGAATAGAGTTGTCAGCTGGAAGGAAATTTAGAACAGAGATGTTAGATCTTGAAGCAATCTATAAACCTAAAATATCAAATTTCAGAGCTGGAGGGACATTAGTGATACTTTTGTCCAGTTCTCCCATTTTACAGATGTAGATACTAAATCCTAGATAAGGGCAGCTTTTTTCTATTTTTCAATATAGGAAGTGTTTCTGTCTGTCTCCATTTCTTATCTCCAAATTTTCCTGTATGGGTGATTAGATTGATCTCTTCTAAGCAATCCAAGATCTTATTGAGGAGACCCAGTAATTTTTTGTTTTGTTTTGGGGGGCAATCGGGGTTAAGTGACTTGCCTACGGTCAGACAAGTAAATGTCAGAAGTCTGATTTGAACTCAAGTCCTTCTGACTTCAGGACCAGTGCTCTATACAATGTTCCACCTAGCTGCCCCTCCAGTGAATGATTTGAGCCTTGGTGTAACTAGTTCAATCTCATCCAAATGGGTATTGTGTCAGGCAAACTGAGATCTGTGAAAGGCCTTAGCTTAAAAAGGCTATGGTCTCTCATTGCATGGGGAACCATCTCCAGTTGTTCTGATCTATATCTTACCAGTGGACCCAGATGGCTCCAGAGGAGAGAGTGAAGCTGGTGACTTTGCACAATTAAATCCAATTCACTGCAAGTCATGACATCACCTCCCAATGTCATGGTCCTTTTCAAGAACAAAGGAAATGGGGCAGCTAGGTGGTGCAGTGGATAGACCACAGGCCTGGAGTCAGGAGGGCCTTGAATTCGAATCTGACCTCAGACACTTGACACTTACTAGCTGTGGGACCCTGGGCAAGTCACTTAACTCTAATTGCCTCACAAATAAATAATGAGAACAAAGGACAAAGCAACAACAACAACAACAAAACCTAGTAATAGGAAGATCTATCAGGAGGACCTCACTAGCATAAACAGAGTATCTCTGTTCCATTTGATCTCTGTGTAAGGCATCCTTCAAAATAGAGACAATTTCATACTAATTCACGGAGCATTAAAGCACTGCATACTGTATGAAGCCTTTTTTTTGATCTGCTAATGCCCTCCCTCCCCAAAGAACTTTGTATTTGACTGATTTGTATGTATGTGTATTTATTAATTTTATATTTATCATATGCCTATGTGCACTTCCTTCCCACTAGGATGCAAGCTCCTTTCTAGGAGGGATAGTTTCACTCTTTGTGTTTGCATTCCTAGCCCCTGGCATGTAGTAGGCATTAATAAATACTTGTTAATTGCCAGGCACCGTGGATATTTACTGAGCATATACCTCCTGGTTTTATGTCATTTGATACTGACAGAGGACCATTGAATGAAGTTATCCCTTTGGTGGTACAGAGCAAGAAATTTATATGAATTTGTCAGCTACATTAGACAACTTATTGGAGGAGAGCCTTCAAAGCTGCAGTTTACCTTACCAAGGAAAATGTTGGAGAGTTTGTATTTTAATACTTAACAAATAATGAATACAGAGGATCTTGAATGCTTTTTGCAATCAATTATATTGCTGTGATGATGAATGTTTGCTGATGATTCCAACAATTTACTTGTGGTCTGGTTTCTGACTCTATGAAGCAACTGAAATTGCTCTCTCCAGGGTTATCAGTGATCTCTGAACTGATAAATTCAGAACCTTTTCTCAGGTCTCATCCTATTTGATCCTCTCTAGCCTTTGAAACAATTTTCCATTCCCTTTTCCTAGATTCTTTGCCCACTTTTGGCTTCCATGATATCGTCTTCTATATGTGGTTTGCTATAGAAATTCATCTGTAAAAACCTGGCATTTTCTTCCTTTTATTCCATGAGAATAATAATTATCATCATGTATGGAAAGCACTTAGTAACTATAAAACAAGGTACATATATAAATGTATGTAGTACCTCAGATCCATTTGGATTCTGCTTGTAATTTTTAATTTAAATTTCATAGACATATTTTATTTTTAAATCATCCTCATTTCTGCAGTTCTCTTACCCCAGCTCCCCTATCCACAAAACCATAACTTGTAACCCAGAACAAAAAGAGAAAGAGAAAACACGTCATCAAAACTAACCATATCGATCTGAGTTTGACAGTATATATAGCTCTATATTCCTACTTCTGCCTTCCCCTGCCTCCATAAAGAAATGGGGTTTGGTAAAAAGGTGCATTATTTCAACCCTTATTTTAGTCCCAGTGTGGTCGTTATAATTGCATAATGTTTCATTTCATTGTTTTTTTCCATTTATTTTGTGGTAGTCATTCTGTTTGTTTTCCTGATTCTGCTTACTTTGTATCAGTTCATACAGTTTCCACATACTTTCCTGAATTTTCCATAATACCCATGTCTTATAGTGCGATAATAGTGTGTGCAGTTTAAGACAGGTTTTACTCTTTTGTTGGTAGTACAGGGCATCCCAAAGGTTTTAATGTAGTTTTAAGTTATTCAAGCTTGAGTCATTAAAACCAAAAATTTAACAAAGACTTTTGGTACACCCTGTAACTACGGAAAGTATAAGAAAGAAAAAGCAACTCATACATACAATTCATAATAACATTTAATTACATTCATGTGCAATAATTTGTCTGACCATTCCCCAATTGGAGAAATCTACAATGTTTATAATTCTTTGTGACCATCAGAAGTACCACTATGAATATGTTGCTGGACTTTCCTTTCAGTCTTTGATCTCCTTGGGGCTACCTGCCTAGAAATGGCAACTTTTACACAAAGGATATGTGTAATACAATCACTTTAAAAACACACACACAATTTCAAGTTGCTATGTAGAATGAATTGCTATCTAGAATGAACCAATTCACAATTCTACAAATATATTTTTATTTTAAAGGAAGTGAGAAGAAACTACTTGTAAACATCGCACATTATTTTAGAAGACTCTTGACCAAAAATAACGACTTACCTATAGATCCCATCAAGTACAGTAATTATCAGATGGCTCCAGAGAACAGCAAAGATGTTTTGGTTGGCTTGGTCACATTATGCTATGTAATCATGAATATTTCTTATAAATCAGAAACCAAACCCATATGTTTAAAGCTGAGTCAAGTTTCTTCATATCTGGATCTTAGCTGTTTTCAATCACTTGGAAGGTCCCCTCAGTAATATGTATTTGCCTCTACACATAGCAATGAAGACAATCTAATATGCATCACTTACTAGATGTTAAAAGCACCTAACCAGTCTTGTCTGGAGTCTCCCCAAAATAGTACAGTTTATTAAAAGCAGCACAGAATGGAATATAATTGTTAGCGGAATCTGAGATAATGAAATGGGAAATTTGTTCATGTTTAGCAAGTGAGATGTGCTTATGAAGAAAACAAATTTGTACAAACACAAGTTTAATACAAGAACAATATATCAAGCATGTCTCTGTGGAGGAGAGAAGAGAGTAAAATAATTAAAATCATCCAGTAAAAACCTCTTGTACTTGGATGGGTGCTTGAAGATGATCTAGTCTAGCTGTATTACAGAGGCTACATGGGATAGTGAAAAGAATAGTTCCTTTCAAGTGAGTTCAAATCCTTTCAAATGAGTTCCGTTTGACTAAGTGCAAGTTATTTTACAGTTTTTTCATTTGTAAAATGAAGACAATTGAGAATTATGCTACTTGCTTTACATGATTTTCATGAAGAAAACAGTTTGCAAATCTTAAAGCATTGTTGAAATATGAGTACTCATTTTGGGAAAGTTATTTTGTAAGCCATAAACTTCAATTTTATCTGCAAAAGATACATGTATTGGTATGGCTGTTTCCTAACTAAAACAAAAACATTGAAATGAAACATTATGTAATTATAGTGACCTGTTGTTGTCATTGAACCCTTTGGCAGGCTGATGAAGCCAAAAGACACATCAGAATGACATTTTTATAAAACATATACAATGAAATATGTAATCTTATAAATAAATCAATTCTATTAAAATGCAATTACCAAAAAAAAAAGCTTACGGACTTGAGGTTTAGAACCCCTGCTGTACACCAACCCAGACTATAATCCTTCCAGGCCTCCATCCAAGCCAGAGTTAGCTTTGTGAATTCCTATGGCCAAAAACATTCCTAATTAGCCTTGTGAACGTAGGTGAATGACTCAGTACCTTGGCTGGTACTCACATAAAGGAAATTTCTTTCTAGTCCAAAGTTTGAAACCTTTCCATTTTGGTAGCACTTGGTAAAGGAGAGCTATAGGGGCAGCTAGGTGGCATAGTGGATAAAGCAATAGCCCTGGATTCAGGAGGACCTGAATTCAAATCTGTCCTCAGACACTTGATACTTACTAGCTGTGTGACCCTGGACAAGTCACTTAACCCTCATTGCCTTATGCACACACACACACACACACATACACACACACACAATACATGTAAATGAGAGCTATTGTTGTTGTTTTTGTTGTTGCTTTGAAGATGAAGATGAAAAAGCTGATACCCAGAGAGATTAAAAAAAATACCTACAGGAAATAGCTAGACAGTGGCCCTACAACCCTGGCTCCTGACTTCCTTTTTCAGAGAAAGAATTGTGTTCCAGGAGGATATAAATATAAAGAATAGGAAATGTCTCAATCATTTTATTTATATATGGGAAATATAGTGCAGTGCTTGGCACATCACAGGTACTTAATGAGTTATTGTCGATTGATTCCAACAACCCACTTTTCAATTCCTTGTGGTCTAGTTTCTGATTCTACCACTCAGTCAATGGAAACTGTTATCTCCAAGGTTACAAATGATCTGCAAATTGCAAAAATCTATGGCCTTTTCTCAGATTTATTATATTTGTCCCCTTTTCAGCTTTCAAAACTGTTTTCTACTCCCTTATCCTGGATAATATGTATGCCCTTCTCTTGGTATCTTTTGAGGCTCCTTTGTTGGATCATCATATATCTCTATCCTACTCAACATAGTTATCCCCCAAGGATCTGTATTGTGTTATTTTACCCTTTAATTTTCTCATTTGTTGCTCTCATTAGTTTCTATATATATGTTCACTTATCAATTACTTTTCTCAAGTCACAAAACCAACATTGAACTCTGTCCTGAAATCTAATCCCATATCACCACCTATTTGCTAGACATTTATAAGTCAACATTTTCAATGCAGAACTCATTGTATCCCTCCTACCCTAAAAGCCTTCTCTAAAATCCTTCACTATTGTTTCAGTTAACCAGATTTACAATCTTTGAGTGAATATTGACTCCCTTCTACCATACACTCCCTTTCATATCTAGTCAGAGAAAATAATGTCAGAGTAGCATGAAGAGGTCCAGTGAACTTCCACCATAACTCTTCCAAACATATATAGAAGATTCACCAGACCAAGTCCTAAATCAGGAAATCAAGGAAAGGATAATAACAAGTCATTTCTATGGCTCAGTTTGGCATAAAGAGATGGAGAGCTCTATGAACACTGAAGACACAATGTAACCCAGAACTACCATGGATCGTTCCAGTGTAGGGAAAAGGTGTGCACCAGTACAGGAAGAGGTCCCAGATTCAGTAATAGGGGCAAAATTATGGCTCTGTTGCTCAGGACTGAATTCCATGACAAGGATCAAGTACTCATACATGGATTTAGGCCTAGTTGTACTGTTCCAGATTGAGGAATAAGTATGAACTCCATACTGTGTACCAAGCAACAGCTATATGGTTCAGACCCCAGGAGCTGAACAAAGTATCAGTTCTAGCTTTGAGTTTAGCCTGAAAGCTTTAGTGAAATAACAGGGGCAGGAGTCATAATTGAAACAGAAGCGTGTAGACGTGGCACTTTGAACAAAGCATAGTTTTCCAGTTTGCTGATAGGGGCTGACTCCATCAGCAGTCTACTGAAACTCCAAATGAGGCAAGCTCACAGATGTATTGTTCAGAGTCAAATCCATTTCAGGGACTTGCAGAACTCAGACCAAAAGGGAAGAAATAAGATATTGCCCTGGATCAGTCCCTATTGCGAGCACTGAAAGCTTTCAGGTACCCAGTCTGAGATTCTAAAATAGCATAATACCCACTACTACAAGAAAAAAAAAAAACCAGCACCACTAGCCAAGTCATTCCTTCTAAACATAAAATTTGGAACCAGGAAATAGGTTGCAAAACTGAACCAAAAAAATCTTATTCTAAAAAGTTATGATGATGACATGGACTATTAAGAAACAAATCCAGAAGACAGTGACACCAAATGAACTACAAGCAAAGTCTCAAATAAAAACATAGTTTGGATAAAAGTTCAACTAGACTTCCTGAAAGAGATGAGGTTTTTTGTTTGTTTCTTTGTTTTGTTTTGTTTTGTTTTCCTGTGGGGCAATGAGGGTTAAGGGACTTGCCCAGGGTCACACAGCTAATAAGTGTCAAGTGTCTGATGCTGGATTTGAACTCCGGTCCTCCTGAATCCAGGGCTGTTGCTTTATCCACTATGCCACCTAGCTGCCCCAAAAGATGAGTTTTTTAAAAAAGTTAAATATTCTCTATATATTTATATTCTATAAATAAAATGCAGACAACAGTGGAAAAATAGAAAATATATAGTAACTATAGAAAAAAATGGAAAGGGAATTAATGGTTTGGAACAAGAGATACAAAACCTTACCTAAACAACAAACTCCCTGAAAATTAAAATGGACAAAGTAAAACCTAATGCTTCTATGAGACAAGAAATATTCAAACAAAATCAAGACTCAATTTTTTTTTAAATGAATGTATCTTATAATAAAAGAAAGTAAACTGGGAAATATGTAAGGGAGAAAGAATTTAAGAATGAAATACCTAAAATTCATGACAAAAAAAGAGCATAGATATTCAGTTTCAAAAAATCATAAAAGAAAAGTTTCCCGATCTCTTAGAAGAAATTCAATTCAATAAACATTTCTTAAATGCCTACAGTGTGCCAGACACTTTGCCAAGCACTGGCAAACTGGAAATAGAATCTACCATCATGTTCTGAAAGAAACACCAAAATAAAAAGAGGTCTATTCAAGCCAAAATCCAGAGTTTCCAGGTCAAAGAAAACTTACAGTAAGCAGCCATAAAGATAGAATTCAAGTACAAAGGAACCACAGTCAGGGTCATGCATTATTTCACATTATTCAACAATAAGGAATGGTGAGATTGGGATATAATGTTTCAGAAGGGAAAGCATATATGCTTACAACCAAGAATAATTTACCTAGAAAATAAATAAAAAACCAAAATAAATTGAGTATAATCCTGTGTGTGGATTAAGGAAGGGAGGCACCTTTAATGAAATTGATGCCTTTCAAGCTTTCCTAATAAGAAGAACAGATTTGCATAGAAACTTTGAAGTAGAGCATTGGAGTAGAGAGAAACAAGGTAAACAAGAGCCAACCAATAAAGCTGTGCATACCCTTTGACCCAGCAATACCACTTTTGGGTCTTTTCCCCAAAGAAATCATGGAAAGGGGAAAGGGACCCACATGTACAAAAATATTTATAGCTGCTCTTTACGTGGTGGCAAGGAATTGGAAGTTGAGGGGGTGCCCATCAATTGGGGAATGGCTGGACAAGTTGTGGTATATGAATACAATGGAATACTATTGTGCTGTAAGAAATGATGAGCAGGAGGAGTTCAGAGAAACCTGGAGGGTCTTGCATGAGCTGATGATGAGTGAGATGAGCTGAACCAGAAGAACATTGTGCACAGTATCATCAACATTGAGTGTTGATCTACTGTGATGGACTATATTCTTCTCACCAATGCAATAGCACAGAAGAGTTCCAGGGAACTCGTGGTTGAAGAGGATCTCCAAATTCAAGAAAAAAAGAAAAAGAAAAAAAAAGAACTGTGGAGTATAGATGCTGAATGAACCATACTATTTCTTGTGTTTTTGATGCTGTTGTCTTTTTCTATTTTGAGGTTTTTCATCATTGCTCTGATTTTTTCTCTTATAACATGACTAATGCAGAAATAGGATTAATGTTATTATGTATATATATATTTATATATATATATATATGTATAACCTATATCAGATTACCTGCTGTCTAGGGGAGGGGGGAGGGAAGGGAGGGAGAAAAATCTGAAATTGTAAAGCTTGTATAAAAAAAATGTTGAGAACTATCTTTACATGTAATGGAAAAAAATAAAATACTTTATTAATTTAAAAAAAAACAAGAGCCAACAACCAACTCTAAGAGATTAAAGAAGGATAAACTACTTACATTTACTATTGGAGATGAAACATGTCCCCTCTGAACCCTATCACCATCCATACAAAGTCTAATTCAACAGAGGGACTGCAATTTGTTCAATTATGCCTTAGTGATCTTAAAAAGAAGAATGGAAAGTGAAAGGAAGAGGGATATAAAAAGGGATATGTGTGGGATAAAAGGGATATGAGGGGGAATGGATGGGGGAAATTATTTCATATAAGTTGGGTGTGTAAGTAGAAATCTATACAAGCAAGAAGGAAAAGGTGGGGGAGCTGTTGACATGAATTTTGATTTCATATAAATTGGTCAATCAAGAGAAGAATATATATATATATATATATATAAACTTGCATACAAAACTACATTTCACTAAATAGGGAAACCACATGGAAAAAGGAGAAGGAAGAAAGAATTAGAGGGAGGGTAGATTGACCAAGGGATTAGTCCTAAGCTAAATCAATTAATAGTATGAAGAAAAAATATTTATAGTAGATCTTTTTTATGGTGTCAAAGAATTGGAAACTGGGGGGGGTGCCCAGAAATTGGGCAATGGCTGAAGAAGTTTTGGTATTTAAATATGATAAAATTCTATTGTACTGTAAGAAATGATATATGGGATGGTTTCAGAGATCTGTGAAGACATATGAAATGGCGCACAGTGAATCGAAGAGAAATAGAGCAGTTTGTACAATGGCAATAGCATAGCAAATAATTTTGAAAGACTTAGGAACTCTGATCATCGTAATTACTAACTATAATTCAAGAGGACTCATTTTGAAACATATTCCATACCTCCTCATAAGGAGATTGATTTAGAGTATAAATTGAAACACATTTAAAAAATGGTTGTCCACACTGGTTTGTAATAGGGATTTTGTTTTTCTCTTTCTCAGTGAGGAGGTAAGAGAAAGAAAAGATAGGTTTTTGATGATTGAATTAAAAAAAAACCAAACAGAAAGGTCCGGAAGTACTGGGTACAATGCATAGAACTGGATGGAAGTAGAAGGCGATTTTATTTTGGAGATGATGGCCACTTACAAGAGGATTTGGCCCAAACCTGACCACTTCAATGTCTACATATATATGGAGTTTTGGAGCACAAAAAAGCCATGGTAAAAATATAAAATATCTAATCATCACTTCCATAAGCTACTTTGTCTTCTAATTAGCTTTACTTTTCAACCTCTCATAAGACTATAAGAGTTAAAAGTTACTAATTCCTGTTTTAAGGGCCCCCCAAATGTGCATGTGAGTATTATGCACCTTCTTTCTATGTGTATTAAATAAATAACCGTCCCATACCTTTAAAAAAGGAGTTAAATGGTATTTTAAAAATTCCCACCAACTTAAATGAAACTCCATTAATCATGTTTGTCCCTGATTGTGCGGGAAGAAAAAGCCTCTTGTTCTCAGTGACAGTTTGTAATTAAACATGTTGTTGTTGTTCTAGGACTTACAGCATGCTGTCAACAGAGGAAATGGAATCAACAGTAAACATCGGGCCCCAGGAAACACAGCATAGGCTTTGAATAACCAGATTCCCCATGGTGAAAAGAGCAAAGAGCACAGAAAGCAAACAAGAAGATAAGAAACAAGGCAGTGTGGTCTAGTAGAGAGGCACTGTTATACAATAGAGAGACCACTGGGTTTGTATATGAAAGGGTCCATATTGAGTTCCACGTCTGCCTTGATAATACCTGTGTAACCCATCAGTGGAGAAATCCCAAGTCACTTCCTCTCCATGAGACCAAGTTTCCTCATGTGTTCCATGAGAATGTTGGGCCACGTCTCATATCACCTCTGTGATCTCTTCTGAGTCTAGACCTATTACCCTGTAATCGCAGAACCTCTGACTAGCTCCTTAAGGCCTCTCTCAGCTCTGGCGTTCTATATTCTAGGTGTTCTCAATACCAATTCCAACTTTTGATTAAAGATCCCCATGATGCTTGGTGATTGGAAAATGGTTAAACTAGCTGGTGATGGAATACTATTGTGCTATAAGAAGTGGCAAGCAGGATGATTTCAGAAAGGACTGAAAAGACTTGTATGAAGTAATATATAGTGAAGTGAGTAGAGCCAAGAGAACATTGTGCACAGATACAGCAATATTGTTTGATGAAGAATTGTGAATGACTTAACTATTTTCAACAATAAAATGATGCAAGAGAATCCCCAAGGACTATGGATGAAACATACTATCCACCTCCAAAGAAAGAACTGATATTGATGGAACACAAAGTGAAGCCTGATATTTTACACTTTCATTTTTTTCAAGTGTTTACAAAATGACTAATATGGTAATGTTTTACATAATCATACATGTATAACCCAAATTTGATTGCTTACCACCTCAGGGAGGAGGGAGGGGAAGGAGGGCAGGAGGGATAAAAATTGTAACTCAAAACTATAAATAAAAATGTTATTTTTTAAAAAAATGTTAAACATGCTAAAGTTACTTTAAGCTCTAATATCCTGTGTTCTAATTTCTTTATTTTTAACATTGCCTGGTTCTTTCTCGCATTTGACATTCTATGATCTTTTTGTGTCCATGATTCTCTGTATGTATTCACCGATTGTTTGTAGGTTTCCTTTTTTCTCCTGCCTGGCCCACTGAGAGTCATAGTTTCCTTGTTCTTCCTGTCTGGGAAGGTAACTGTATTTCTCAATCCTTTTAAGCTCGCACCCCGGAAGTAGAGTGCCTAACAGACAGAGGTGGAGTGCACGGCCGTTCGTCATGGTCTCCTCCCCAAAGGGTAGTCCTTCAAAAACTGGCATACTTTTTACCACACCATTAAGGGCAATACTAGGCTGAAAAGAAACCTCATCCTTCCCCTTCCTAGAGTGTCATCATGGAGGTTAGTGAACTGTGGTGATTTTCCCCCATCATGTTTTGTCCCCATGCTATAAGGGCTGGTCAGCAACTCTGCACACCTCCAGTTAATAGGAATAATAACAGATTCCTATAGTAAATATTTAAGGCTTGAAAGGGGGCATGGGAAGGGGATCTGAGACAAAGAAGGGGAGACTTAACTGCTGTAAGGAAGATCAAGCATTGAATAATATTCCACAGAGGAAAAGGAAAAGCACAACTATACAATTGAACCTAAAGGGAGAAGATACTTGCCCTTCCAATAATATAAAAGAGCCACAGAAGGTATCAGGTGAGAAATCATCCATTAAAAGGCAAAAGAAGAAGAAAAGAGCAGTTGAAGTTGGTGGTGCCTTGCTTGGGGGTACTGAGGCAGCTGTTTCCTTACCTAAAAAACAATGCCACAGTGATCTGTTTTCTTCCTGGGATTTGAATATAAAATATAGCAGAAAACCTCCTAAAACTTTCCAAAATGGATGCCAACTACCCAATTTTTGGCAATTCACATGGTCGCAAATGACACCACTGGAAAGATCCCGAAAGGTATTGCCAATGATTATGAAGCCTGAGACAAAAATAAAACAAAATCCAAAGACCATAAGTGAACAGGTTATGTTTTCTTCTATTTCATCCATTGATGGAATAATAAAAGCTTATTTGAGATGGAATAGCTGGCTAAGAAGGTGGTGTGTGAGAATAGGATTTGCATTTCTAGATCATAGTTTACAATGCCACATTTTGACAGACTCCACCTCGAACAAAAGCCAGTAAGAATTTTTTTACCAAGTATCTTACAAATATAATCAAAGGGGCTTCAAATTAAAAACTTAATCAGTTACATCTTGATGATTTTAATCTCTGAGACTCAGTTTTCTCATATGTAAAATAGAAATAATAACACTTCAAGTGCAATGCTGTTTTCCCTACAGAATGCTGCCTAATTTTCTTTGTAGATATAATGATATTTTTTATGTCGCTTTTAGTTTATCCACTAGAATGTCGAATGTTAGGTTTCTTAGATCTAAACACTGCTTTAGGCTTATACTGCTTGGCCCCTCAGAACAAATCTATGAGCAATGGGGAAAACTTATAGAGAGGCAGTGATGGGCTTGATGAAAGGAAACAATGTTCTAATGATTAGAACTATGCCAACAAGGAATGGGCTACCTCAGGAGTTAACAGGTTTCCCATTAATCAATGCATTAAATTTTAAAATTTATTTTCTTTGTAGTTATTTTGTAAATATTTCCTATTTGTTCTTCAATATGTCCTTGTTGCCTCCCTCACATCCTCACTCTGGGATGGAAGTTTCTTGTGAATTGTTGTTCCAGTCATGTCCAACACTTTGTGACCCCATTTAAGGTTTTCTTGGCAAAGATGCTGGAGTGGTTTGCCATTTCCTTCTCCAGCTCGTTTTTGCAGATGATGAAACAGAAAGAAACTCCAAAAGTTCCTTCTTTCTGGAGTTAGCTTTTTTCCTGTGCAATAAGCATCCTGATCATAAAATCACCACAAGCATAAGACCTTCTCTTCCTTCTCTTATGTGCAGCCCAGGGGAAGATCTCTATGTCAAGGGTGACTCCGTCCTTCTTGGTCATTTGCACTAGTCTGTTCAGTTGGTAACTTAATTTTCTTTGTTGGGCTTTGTTAAAAGATTAAAAGTGCCCAAGACTCAGGGCTGGCCATAAAGTTAATCTATCTTTTGTTCTGATATCATGATTCACTACTCAGAGTTAGTTCAAAATATACCTAAACTTTTTGAACTTCTCAGAATTTAGGAATTTATCTTTGTCTTAAAATCACTCAGCAGCCTCTTAAAAGCAATCTTTGATCTAGGAAGAATTCAAGAAGCTTGGACTTGAAAGATCACCTAGTCCCAAGAAGTGGAGTCCACTTACAATAACATCATAGTAGTAATAATGGTGATACATGGATAGGTTATAACTTGAACCAGTGAAAGGAGTGGCCACAATGGTAAGATCATGGGTCATTCGAAGTATTGAAATATTTCATATTTCTTTATTATTTTAACACTTAAAATATGTCACACACACACCCCTATTTCAAATAAGAATCCTGTTAGGCTGGGAAGATCATTACTATTCCTATTTTACAGATGGGGAAACTGAGTCTCATAGAAGTATAGTTACTCGAACAAAGCTCCAAAGATAATTAATGGCAGAACCAGGACTCAATCACATGTCTAGCATTCTTTCCACTATGCAATGGTGCCTCTCCCTGACAAATGGTTGCCCAACATCTACTTGAAGAAACTTCCGTGATGATAAATGTAAATACCTTTGAATGCAACCTGTTCCAATATTGGAGAGCTCAAATTATTGAGAGGCTCTTTTTTATATTGAACCCAGGCTTACTAGATTTAAAACTTCGAGATCTCCTACTTCAAGCCCCTCCATTTAACGAATGAGGAAACTGAAACTCACAGAGGGAGATGGACTTCTTGTAATATAGGACATTTAAGTAGAAGAATTGCAAATCAATGATGTGTTGATAAATGTTTAAGAACCAGCTCTCGTGGGGTGGGGTGGGGGGGACAATATGGACTCCACCACACTTTTACATTTAACCTGAATTATCAACATTTTCTCCATCACTTAAGTCTAGACAAACTATTATATATACATATATATGTATATGTATGTTTTATATATATTATATATATACTGTTTATATATATGCAGACATCCCCTCCATATCACAACTTTCACAGTTTTGATATATCGGGGGGCAAAGGGGAATTTTTTACGAGTTTTGTAGGAGCCACAGAAAACACATGATGGCTAGCAGATGACACAGAGCCTATGACCAAATATGTAACCCAAATTTTATAACAAGGTACTATTAACACCCCTTAAAAGAAAAATTAAAAAAATAAATACTCCTCTGCTTTGAAGGGAGGGCGAAAAATTTTACATGGATTTTCTGGATCGTGAGGGTACCACCCTAACCCTAGCAACATACAAGGGATAACTGTGTATCTCAAGCCCTGATTTGTAGCATTTGACAATTTCCAAAGTATAAATGCTCACGTTAAAGATTTAACTATCAGATGTCATAAAGGAAATGAGCTGATTCCAGAACACCCCTGGCTTTAATTCAAAATCGTCTCCCAATTTTACGTCCCAGAAAGGGGCTGAATTATTCCTAACTCATCTTCCAGTCTGATATTTGGCACACAACACTTAAATCTACCTCCCTATAACTTTGACCCACTGGTCCTACTTCTACCCTATAGGATAAGGCAAAAGTAGAGTCTTTCTTGTATGTGACAATTCATTGTATGCCTCCTTAAGGCATACAAGACTGTTTTGACCTTTTTAAAATAATCCCAGCACTTAGTAGAGTGGCTGGAATAAAATAAGCAACTAATAAAAGCTTGTTGACTAGACACAAGGCTACATGCTACCATGTTAACTAATCTTTGCATGGAAGTCTGTAAACCCCTCATCACCTTGATTTCTTTCTTCTGAATACATATAGCTTTCTGGAGTCCTCCCTCAGTAATGATACCCATTATTGATTACATTATTCCATATTGTGATCATATTAATGGTTTTGTATTAGGAGCTGAGATTCAAACCCAGGTTTGTCTAGGGCTAAGTATAATATCAATGCCTCCTTTGTTCTGAACACTAATCTTGTAAATTCAAAGAATACACTTTCTAGGTAAAGAAATAGGTTGTGTAGAACTCCAAAAGACTCATGATAGAAAACACTCTCCACTTCCAGAGAAAGAGCTATGGAGTCGATGCAAATTAAAGCATGCTATTTTCACTTTTGGGTTTTATTTGTTTGGTTGGTTTTATTTTTCTTTTGGGTTTTCCCTTTTGTTCTGATTATTCTTTCACAACATGACTAATATGGAAATATGATGGTACATACGTAACGTATATCAGATTGCTTGCTGTCTTGGGAGGGTGGAGAGAAGGAACAACAATTTAGTACTCAAAATCTTACAAAAATGAATTTGAAAACTATCTTTACATGTAATTGGGAAAAAATCCTACTAAGTGAAAATTAAATAAAAAAATTAAAAAATAAAAACTAAAAGAAAGAAATTGGTGATATAGATTTAGAAATGTGGAGATAAATTGAGAGTAAAGAACTTGAGAAATGCACCAATGATAATTATTTGATAGAAACAGAAGCTCATTTGAATTAATGTGTGTGTGTGTGTGTGTGTGTGTGTGTGTGTGTGCAGGCAATGATGGTTAAGTGACTTGCCCAGGGTCACACAGCTAGTAAGTGTCAAGTGTATGAGACTGGATTTGAACTCAGGTCCTCCTGAATCCAGGACCAGTGCTTTATCCACTGTGCCACCTAGCTGTTCCCCTGAATTAATTTTTTAATAAATGTCTAAACTCTTAATTTTACATATGGGAAAACTGGGTCTATGGAAGTGATGATTTTTCCCAAGGTCATCCAAATGGTCAGAGCAGGAATTCAAATTCAAACTCCTGAAACAGCATCCTGGATGTTCCTTTGTTTGCCCTGCAAGTAAAAAAGGGGGGGGGGTAAGAAGTAGAAGTTGAATAGAAGAGGTTTTAATCCTGATGCTAGGAAAAAACAAACAACTTCTTAATAATTAGAGCTCTCCAACCATAGAATGGGGTATCTTGATATACTGTGAATCTTCCTTTCTCCCTTGCCCCCTTCTATCACTGCAGATCTTCAGGCAGTGGCTGAATTCTTGGCTTTCAGTATAGGTTGAGCTAGATGAATTCCAAGGACCCTTCCAGCTTGCGCACTTTACAAGCACCCAGACTGCTAGAGCTGGAAAGACCTCTCAAACAGGATATTAGCACTGGAAGGGAATCTTAGAGAACATCTAATCCTGCCAACTCATTTTACAAATCAGGAAACCAAGCTTCAGATTCCTCTTGTTTAGAGCTCTAGCTTTCTCCCATATGATTTGTCTATTATCTACTTGAAATAGAGATGACTAACAGTGATTTTTTTCTTTATGAAACAAAATTATTGGGAATTATTATAGGCTTATTTGTAACTTAATTTGGAAAAAAAGATTAGTTGGGAGTGAGGAATATGAACAAATGCTCCTATTATTATTATTATTATTATTATTATTATTTTGCTCCTGTTATTTTTGATGGAAATGGAGGTTCAATTCATTTTAATAAGCATTTATTAAGCACTAGTGTGTCAGGCACTGCCATTAGGTACATAGGATTATGACAAAAAGAAAAAAATAATAGACTTTTCCCAAAAGAAGTTTATAGTCTAGAGCTGGGAAACAACATATGCACAGATAATTATGGAGTATATAAAAAAGTAATTCAACACCATTTCTTGTTGCAGTTTTTCAATCATATTTGACTCTTCATGACTCCATTTGTTTTGTTTTGTTTTGTTTTGGGGGGGGTGTGAAGATACTAGAATGGTTTGTTATAATCTTCTCCAGCTCATTTTACAGATAAGAAACCTGAGGCAAACAAGGTTAAGTGATCTTCCCAGGATCACAGAGCTAATAAATGAGGCCAGATTTGAACTCAGGGTGATGAATCTTCCTGACTCCATGCCCAACACTCTATCTGCTGAGCCAGCCAGCGCCCAATGTCATTTTGGGGAAAGCAGTAAAAACTAGGGGAATCAGGAAAGGCTTCATGTAGGACTGGCATTTGAGCTAAACCTTGAAGAGAGCTAGGGGTTCCTTGATGTGAAATGAGGAGGGAGAGCATTTGGGCTTAAGAAATAGATTATGGGGGGCAGCTAGGTGGTACAGTGGATAAAGCACCGGCCCTGGATTCAGCAGTACCTGAGTTCAAATCTGGCCTCAGACACTTGATACTTACTAGCTGTGTGATCCTTGGCAAGTCACTTAACCCCCATTGCCTCTCAGAAAAATAGATTATGCAAGGGCAGAGATAAGAGCTATCATTTTGTGTATGGGGAATATCAAATAGTAGACTGGGTCGAGAAAGTATAGTGAATGGGATAGAATCATATGTAATCAAGGTTGGCTAGATATTGTAGGAATCTAAATGCAAATCAACGGAGTGTGTCTTTCATCCCAGAGGCACCAGGGGCCTACTGATGCATCTTGAGCAAAGGAAAGTGGCACAATCAGATCTGCACTTCAAATAATATCAATTTTGCAATTGTAAGAATAGATTAGAAAAGAGAGAGACCTGGGGGGAGAGAGACCAGTTAAGAGTCTGCTGCAGCAATCCAGATGAGGAGTAATGACAGTCTGAAAAAGTGTAATATCTGGTTAAATAGAGGGAAAAGGAGATAGATTTGTAAGATTTCGTTGATGTAGAATAAAAATACTTAGCAACTGATTGGATATTGTAGAGGAAGATGAGAGTGAAGAGTTGAGGAAACTCTAAAATTGTGACCTGGGCAACTATGCCCTTGGCAGAACTAAGGAAGTTAGGAGAACTAGAGGTAAAATTTGCCTGGAGATAAGGGATATATATATATGTGTGTGTGTGTGTGTGTGTGTGTGCATGTGTACATATGTGTTTATATATATATATATGCATATATGCAATATGTTTATATATAATATATTTTATATACACCTACACATATATACACATATACATGCAAGCATACATAAATACAAATATATATAAATATATATATGTTTTTTTCAAAACACCATTATAATCTGTGGAGCATGCTTCATGCTTCTGAGGAGAATAGCTTTCACAGATAATTGATCATTTTATCTTCACAACTGTCCTATCAAACAGATACTGCTGTCCTTATTATATTGGTCAGGAAACTTAGGACCAGAGGACAAGTGTCTTGCTTGACATGACACATCTTGTCAGTGTTAGGGAAAGGAATTTCGAACCCAGCTCTCTTGACATCCAGTGTAATGTTCTTTCCATTCTATGACTACCCTGGAAAAACCTCTCTTTGGTAGCTCTTATGACTAAATTTCTCCTCACTTTCCTTTCCATCCTGGCATAAAAGTACCCCTAGGCTCTCAAAGGCATGCCAAGAGACCACAAGCTATAGAATTACCTACCAATGCGAAAAGGGTTTGAGCAGAATCCAAATGATATATTGTATATACTACCCAAATACCAGCCTAGATCAAGTCAGAGAAGCTTCATCATCAGGGATAAGGCCACCAAGGGCTGAATCTCTCAAGCAACTCATGAACAATACTTTGAAAATGCAAAATGACAGTCAGTCCATTGTGGCCACTTTCTATGTTAATAATAATGGGATTTGGGGAAAGGAAAGAGAAGGTACCAAGAATGACACTATTTTAGACTGTCTACAGATTTAATACTAACAAAATTTTATATTTAACACTTTAAATTTTTACACAAAAATAGGTTCCAAGAAGCTAATAATTTGCACAAGAGAAGTAACATGGTATGGAGCTATAAAGAATGGAAGAAGGAAATTGAGCTAAGAATAATATGAAATTTCTTGTTGTTGTTTGTCCCTTGTTTTTGAAGAGGACCATGATATCAGGGTGAGGTCATGACTTGCACTGAATTGGATTTAAAAAAGCGAGGGCTGTGCAAAGGTCACCAACATCACTCTTTCATCCAGAGCTATCTGGGTCCAGTGGCAAGAGATGTATCAGGACAACTGGAGATGACCATGGATGTTTAAGGCAATTGGAGTTAAGTGATTAGTCCAGGGTCACACAGCTAGTAATTGTCTGAGGTCAAATTTGAATTCAGGTCTTCCAACTTCAGGGCCACTGCTCTATCTACTGCAACAGCTATCTACCCTTTTCTAAGATCTTGAAGAAGGAGGGACCACTCCCCAGCTCTAAGTGGGGAGAGGAGGGAAACTATTGCTGTTATGTGGATGGAGCCAAGAATGAGAGGAAAGGGGGAACTGAAAGAACTGGCTGAAAAGGGGGGTAAGGGCACACAGCAGTCTGTGATAGCACACAGTGTGGTTGGGGGTGAGAAGGAAGAATTCTTTGGAAATCTTCTGGCATTCTCCCCATTGAGCTATTTGCACTCTAGCAAGCATCCACATCTCCCTCGCACAACAACCTTAGGCTTGGCTCCTGGGAAGCCAGGCTCAGATAAGTGAATTTCACTTCTCATTTCCCCAGAACCATACCTCCATGCCATTTTCTAGTAGCTACTTGTTTGCATTCTCCCTTCATTCCAGCTCCCCTTTATGCATTGTGTTCCCCAATAAGAATATAAGTTTCTTGAGAGCACAATATGTCTTGCTTGTTTGTATTAGCATCTCTAGAGCTTAGTACTATATCTAAAATATAGTATACACTCAAGTATCACTCTATCTAAAGGGGGCAATTAGGTGGTACAGTAGATAGAGCTCCAAGACTGAAAACAGGAAGATGTCTTCCTGAGTTCAAATCTAGCCTCAGACACTTTCTAGCTGTGTGACTCTGGGCAAGTCACTTAAACCTCAACTAACCACTTTGCTTCAGTTTCCTTATCTATAAAGTGATCTGGAGAAGAAAATGTTAAATTTTATTATCTTTTCCAAGAAAACCTCAAATGGATCACAAAGAGTCAGACACAACTCAACAACTACAAATCTAACTTGGGATGGTGCTATTAGCACATTCTAAACTTCTCACTTTGGTGCAAACCCCTGATTGTGCTATCTTAATTAAGGGTTTCATGTGGTGTAATGGAATGAACCAAAGGATATAGAATTGTGTAATAACTCTACAACTATTTGTTTGGGTTGGGGCCTTCTCACTAAAATGCAGGTATGTGATTAGGTGATCTCTAAAATCCTGGCTTTAAATACTACAATTGAAGACTACTCTATAAGTGGTAAAGCCTAGATTAGGGTTTTTATATATCAATCAGCTATAGTGAATCAATTAATTTCAAATGGATCAGAATGTCTCTTAATACATATTACCAATCTTCCCCATTTCTAATGAATTTTTGTTATTTTCTTTATTTAAAAATATTATTCTTTCCTTTTCAAATTTTAGTTCCAAATTCTCTCCCTCCCTCCAGCCCTTTCCTCACCCACTGAGAAGGCAAGCAAAATGATATCAATTATGCATGTGAAATCATGCAAAACATATTTCCATATTTTCAAAATAAGGCAAGAAAATTATACTTCAATTTGCACTGAGTTCATACCATTTTTTCATCATAAGCAGTTTGGAATTGCCTTGGACCATTACATTGATCAGTAGCTAAGTCTTTCACAGATGATTATCATTACAATATTGCTGTTACTGTTCACCATGATTTGCCAGTTCTTCACACATCATTTTGCCTCAGTTCATATAGCTGTTGCCTTCTTTGTTTTTTTCTGAAACTATCCCTCTCACCATTTCTTATATAGAACAATAATACTCCACCACAATCATATGCCACAGCTTTTTTAGCCATTTCCTAATTTATTAGCTTCTTCTCAATTTACAGTTCTTTGCCACCACAAAAAGAGCTGCTATAAATATTTTTGTATGTATAGATCCTTTATATATATATATATATATATATATATCCTTTTTGTACATATAGATCCTTTTTATCTCTTTGAGATTCAGTCCTGGTAATGGCATTGCTGGGGTAAAGCATATGCAGAGTTTTATAGCCCTTTGGGCATAGCTTCAAATTGTTCTCCAGAATGGTTAGACAAGTTCACAACTCCACCAACCATTTATTAGTGTCAGTTTCTCCTTATCCTATCCAACACTTTTCATTTTGATAGGTGTGAAGTGGTACCTGATAGTTGTTTTAATTTGTATTTCTCTAACCAATAGTGATTTAGATCATCTTTTCATATAAGTATAGATAGCTTTGATTTTTTTCTGCTTTCTCCATTTATCAATTAAACAATGGTTTTTATTTTTACAAATTTGAATCAGTTCCCTATATATTTGGGAAATAAGGCTTTTATCAGAGAAACTTGCTGTAAAAATGTTTATTACTGAATTGTCTATGATACATTTTAGCAACATGTATTTCCCTGATTATCTCTTTTAATTAAGTCTATTTTTCTTTTACTTTGCCTGAGATCATGATTACTACTCCTGCCCTTTTTTAAACTTCAACTGAAGCATAATAGATTAAGCTTCAGACCTTTACTTTAGCTCTGTGTGTCTTTCTGTTTCAAGTTGTTGTGAAAACCATATTGTTGTAAACAACAGTGTTGGATTCTGATTACTAATCTAGTCTGTTATCCTCTTCCATTTTATGGGTGAGTTCATCCCATTCTTACTCACAATTATGATTAGTAACTGTGTAATTTCATTCATCTTCTTTTCTTCTGGTTACCCTTCTCTATTTTTTTCTTGTCTCTCATCAAAAATCTGTTTCGCTTCTGACCACTGCTTATCTTAATCTGACTTCCCTTTTATCAATTTCTTCCCCATATCTCTTATCTTCTTTCCTTCCTATTTTCCTATTGGGCAAGATCAACTTCTATACCTGAGTGTGTGTATGTATACAGACATGTATGTGTATGTATGCATGCAAGCATGTAGTCTTCCCTCTTTGGACCAATTACAATGAGAGTGAGGTTTAAGCATTGCCTCCCACCCTCCCTCCCATTTTCCCTTCCACTATAAAAGTTCTTCCTTGCATGCCTCTTTTATATGAGGACATTTTTGGACCTCTCTCTTACCCATTCTCCCAGTGCAACCTCTTTTCTCACCCTTTCATTTTATATTTTTGGAGATTATCCCAACATAATTGACTCATACACATGACCCATGTCTATGTAGACTTCTGACTGCCCTAATAATGAGAAAGTTATTAGGAGTTACATATATCATCTTCTCATATAGGACTGTAACCTGTTTAACTTTATTGAGTACCTTATGGTTACTCTTTCATGTTTATTTTTTTATGGTTCTCTTGAGTCCTGTGTTTGAATGTCAAATTTTCTATTCAGCTCCAGTCTTTTCATCAGGAATGCTTGGAAGTCCTCTATTTCATTAAATATCCATACCCCCTCTCCCCTGAAGGATTATACTTATTTTTGCAAAGTAGATTATTCTAGGTTGTGATCCTACCTCCTTTGCCTTACAAAATATTATATTCTAAGCTCCTTTAACATGGGAGCTGCTAAATCTTGTGTGATCCTAATTAGGACTCCATGATATTTCCATTGTTTCTTTCTGACTATTTTCAATATTTTATCCTTAATCTAAGAGTTCTGGAATTTGGCCATAATATTTCTGGGAGTTTTCATTTCAGGATCTTTTTCAAGAAGTGATCTGTGGGTTCTTTTAATTCTATTTTATCATCTGGATCTAAGATATAGGGGCAGTTTTCCTTGATAATTTCTTGAAATGTGATGTGTAAGCTCTCTTTTCTGATCATACCTTTTATATAATTCAATGATTCCTAAATGATCTCTCCTCAATTTATTTTCCAGGTTAGTTGTTTTTTTCTGATGAAATATTTCAAATTATCTTCCATTTTTTCATTCTTTTGACTTTGGTTTGTAGTTTCCTGATGTCTCATGGATTAACTAGCTTCCAGTCACCCAATTCTAATTTTTAAGGAATTATTTTCTTCAGTGACTTTTTGTACCTCTTTAACCATTAGGCTAATTCTGTTTTTAAAGGTGTTATTTTCTTCAATATTTTGGTACCTATTTTTAACTAAGCTGTTAATTTTCTTTTGATAATTTTCTTATATTACTATCATTTCTTTTCTCAGTTTTTCCTCCATAACTCTTATTTCTTGCTTTTTTTCTTCCAGGATGCATATGGAGGTTGGATACAATTACCATTTTTCTTTGAGGCTTTGGCTGTAGGTGTTATCACATTATTGTCTTCTTCTCAGTTTATATTTTAATCTTCCCCAGCCACCAAAGTAGCTTTTTTACAGTTAAGTTATTGTTGTTGTTGTTGATTGTTGTTTTTCAGAGTCATATTAAAATTGTTTGGAGGCGAAATATAGGCAAGTCTGGCTGTATTGTAGCCTATCCACACTCTTGGTTTTGTCCCTCCCTAGATTAGATTTCATGACTCCTATCCTGTGACCCTTTTTTCGACTCCTTTTCATATTTTACCTTACACAAAGTTTGCTCTTATTTTATAAGGAGGGAGAGAAGAATCAAGCATTTATTAAATGCCTATCATGTGCCAGTCACGGTGCAAAGTACTTTACAGATATTATTTCATTTGATCCTCACAACAACCCTAAGAGGTAGATGCTATAATTATCCCCATTTTATAGTTGAGGAAACCAAGGCAGATAGAACCTAAGTTACTTGCCCATGGTGACACAGCTAGTAAATGTCTGAGGCAGGTTTGAATTCAAGTCTTCCTGATTGCAGGGCCCAACATGTTTTCTACTGCATTTGCTAGATGCCTAAATAATAATTGTTAGCATTTATATATCACTTTAAGAACATGACATATGCCTTATCATTTGATCCTCACAATATCCATGGGTATTCTCATCATCCTCATTATTGTAGATGAGGAAACTAGTTATATTCCATGGTCAATGCTTATTAAAATGAAAATGTTTACAAGCTTTCCTCTGCCCTCTGAAATCATGACTAATTCCTATTATTTTCCTTCCATCATCACCAGACCCAATTCTTCTCATTCCTAAAGACACTACCCTCCTCTTCCTCTCCTTCCTTAGCTTCAAAGAGCCCTCAGCACCTTAGGCATCACAAAATGGCAGTGTCTTTGGCCCAATTGCTAACTGAATTATGTACTAAATTTACTACTTTTCCATAAGGTCTAACCTGACTTGTCCTTTGTATTCAGAAGCTAATATCAATGTATCCATGGGTAGGAGCAGCTAGGTGGTGCAGTGGATAGAGCACTGGCCCTGGAGTCAAGAGTACCTGACCTTAAATCTCACCTCACATGCTTACTAGCTGTGTGACCCTGGGCAAGTTACTTGAGTCCAATTGCCTTGAACATCTGGGGCCATCTCCAGTTGTTCTGATATCTCTATCTCCATCTCTATTTATATCTCTATGTATATATATATGCATATATATGTGTGTTCACTTATTCAATAATTCATTCATTTACTTATCATTTGATCCTTACAATAACCAATCATCAGATCAAATTCTCTCTGTCTCACTGTTTCTCTATCTTGCCACTGGATCCAGATTCAGCCTCCGAAGGAGTGAGGTTAGTGACCTTGCAGAGCCCTCCCTCATTTAAAAAAAAGTCCAATTCAGTACAAGTCATGACATCACCCCAATGTCATGGTCCTCTTCAGGAATGAAGAACCAACAACAACAATCTATGGGTATTAACAAGCAGGTGCACCTTTCCCTTTTAGTACAGTGCCTGACACATAGTAAGAAATGAATAAGTAAATGTTGAGTGACTGTTCTCCTCAGTCTCCCTGTTAAGGTAATTGTCCCTCTTGTAGCATGCACTGTGTTAGCTATCTCTTAGTTTTTGTAGTCTTAATCATCCATACTGTAGTGTGTATTAGTTTGTTTATATTAATTTCCTACAGGAAGTTAGCCACATTGAGGGAATGGGAGTTTTGATGAGGGTAGAGAAGAAGAAATTTGATGGGGATCTTATAAGAACCATGGATGTAAAAAAATTTTTGTCCAAGAACAGGCTAATTTTGATGCATGGAGCACTGTGAGGGAGAGTGCTATAGAAAGAAGTTAGGAGATATGTGAGGAATATTGACAAACCAGAAGAGAGCTTGAAATATATGGGTAACTGGCCAAATAGGGGAGGTAGGACACCAGGCACTGAAAGACAGACTGAGAGAGGGACATGGGAGGGCAGCAAAAATATATTTCATTTACTTTAAAATTGTTTACATGCCTATGGCCTATGCCTAAACTTAGTAACATTAGAGGAAACTTTGGATGTTAGGCAAAGAAGGGACTTTTAACGTAGAAGGTTAGAATTGGAAGGAAGCTTAGAATTTAGAACATAAAACCTTAGAGCTGGAAGGGACATTAGAATATAGAATACACAAGGGCCAAAATTGGAAGGAAGGTGGGAAATCATAACCTCGAATCTTCTCATTGTTTGGATGTGAAGGGGCATATCTGGATCTGAAAGTCAGGTCAGTCTTCTGACTCCTTGAGTTTTCTGCAAAATCAAAGGCAAACACACTTTCATGGAGAAATATACCCTCCTCCCAATGGCCATGTGAATTTCATTTTGATGTCTTCAAAGATGGAGTCATGTTGCCCACCCAACACTACCAAGAAAACAGAACAAAATAAACAAACGAAAAACACCCAAGGTTGTAAGAAGGGATGAGCAAGAAAGATTTTATTCTGTATAATCGATATGGACCTGAGCAGACCTCAGAAAAACAATGGCCTTTCCTGACTCTGGGGTTAGTCTGGTCCCTGCCCTCTATTTAATGAATGAAACCAACAGAATAAACCATCTGCAGCCCTGCCAGGGCCAGTGTAGACACTGACTTCATTACTCTGAATGAGTTGCTTAAGTGACAGAGTAAGAATGCATATTACTGTGAATTAATGCTTAGTCTTGAATAAGTAAGCAACGCAATTTAAAAATAGACCCAACTCTAAAGAAAAAAAGAAACTATTGTTCTTATAAAAAAAGTTACAAATCAATACAATACAATAAAAATATTCTCTTAATAAAAGAAGATAGGCTATTGTCATGTCTCAAAGACCTACGTTACATGGTATAAAGGTGAAAATGGAATTTGGCTTCCAGATGAAAAGCTATACAAAGTAAAAACACAATTCACAGTCACAGCCATGCACTTATCCAGATGTATGGGGAAAAATTTAAGAGTAGAAAAAATACCAGGACTTCTATTTCATTTCCCGACTCTGGAGATACCCAGTTGAGGAGAGAAAAATGTTTCTCCCAAATGTCCATTTCTTCTCCCAACATACCAAAGAATCCTTGGTTTTCCAACAATTACAACCATCGGGTCCATTCCTATGATATCTTCCCTGATTCCCTACAGCTGAAAGCAATCTTCCCTTCCTTCAATTTCCCTAGAAATCTTTGATTGGATTTCAGACCTTTGGACCTATTACTCTTAACCTTTTTATATAGACTTGTACATGTTGTTTTTCTCTTTTCTGCCCTCCTTTCCCTTCCTAGCAGCCCCCCCCCACTCCCAGCATGCTGGACACTCCTTGAGGGCAGGATTTTTGTTGAATCTATGTCATAGAAGACATATGTTATATCTATGTGGGCATTGTGTTTGGCTGGGTCAGCTGTTTCTTCATCTGTAGCTAGGACCAAGGTCCCTCACCATCTTAATGCAATCAGAATAAGTTCATTTTTATTCATCTTACAGGAAGGCATAGGGTGGAGGGAGAACAAATAAAACAGGTTTACATTCATGTTGCATGACTAGATTTCAGGTAGTTGATCACCAATATTAGGTGTTGGCTACAGAGAACACCAGAGTCACAGAGACATCAGGTACAGACACATTGATACAAGAGGCAGCGTATTTTCTAGTCACATTTAGCAATCAGTCACATAGAGTCCCAGATTCCAGGTGCTGCAGGTGGCTTTGACATACATCAAAAGAACACGATTTCCTTTCATTTGGATTGGCACGTGAATCTCAGGGAGCCAGGGAGGGAGGGGGCCCTTGTGAAGAGTCTGAAACCTCACAGTCCTGCCTCAGAGAATGTAAACGACAAAGTTTCAAGTTTGGTTCCCAGATTATGAAGATGATTCTTCCCCAGGAGTCACCAGAAAGTATTCGTTTGGCGGGCACTGATGGGGTTTTGTTTTCCCAAAGCATGGTTTAGCCAGGGTTGGAATTGCTGGGGATGAATTGAATTGTGAACTGGGATAGGCTATCTGTAATTGGGTTTTAAAAGAAGGCTAGCTAGGTCTGGAAGAGACCTTATAATCTAGAAAACCTGGAGTAAAGCTGGAAGGGGAACTAGAACATAGGACATTGGCGCTAGAAGGGGTATTAGAACATAGAATATCAGAGCTTGAAGGGACCTTAGAACCTAGTACGTCAGCACAAGAAGAAACCTTAAAACAGAAACTAGAATGTTATAGCTAGAAAGGACATTAGAATGTAGAACCTAAAATCTGAGTGTTAGAAGGGACCTTATGTAATTTAATTTAGTCTAATGTAAACCCCTCACAAACATGGAAATTAAGGCCCAGAGAGGGAGAGTGACCATGCCCAGGGTCACATAGTTTATGGAACAGCTGGGACCAGAACCCCATCCTCCTGTTACTTATGCCAGTGTTCTTTTTACTTCCAGACACTGACTTTATATAGTGATTTGTATTTTTTGGAAAAGTTTTCCCATCTGTCACGAAGTCTGACCCTCGCAACAGCCCTGTGAGGTAGCAGGGCTGGGATTATGATTCCCATTTGACAGATGAGGTAATGAAGGCCTGGAAAAGTTATCATAGGATATGGAGTTGGAATGGAACCATGTAGTCCAACCCCCTTATTTGACAGTGGAGAAAACTGAGGCCAAGAGAGAGGTTGGTTGACTTGCCCAAGGTCAGACAGGTAGCAAAGGTAAGGACCTCACTCAAGGTCTCACACAGAGTCAGTGGTAGACGTGTCAGTGGTAGACGTGGGACTAGACTGTATGTCTCCTGAGTCCTAGTTCAGTGCTCTTTTTGATTGAGTTGGGGGAGAAGGGGACACAAAGAGATACCATCACATGCACAGAAGGGAACTGAGACTCGGACATGATCCATGCCAGGCCATGGTAGCCTAGCAGCTGCAGCCACGTGTGCAGGCCTGGCTCAGGATGTTGTTGTTTCGTCCATCCTGGAGCTTTCCATGAGCTGGGGGTGCCACACGGTTCTCACCAATGGAGAGCTGACCACTTGTATCCTGTTGCCTTCTCAACCTGGAACCAATCACAGTGTAGAACAGAACATGGAATTAGTTTTCAAGAATATGGAGGGTGTTAAAATTGAGGAGTAGGACTGAGTAGTGCAGGAAGTAGTTATAGTTCATAGGACTTAAGAGAACTTTAGAAGTCAGTCTAACTTCCTTATTTTACAAATATGTAAACTGAAGACCAGGGAAAGGGGTGGGATTTTTTTTCCCAGTGTGTCACAAGTAGTAAGCAATAGAAATGGGATTTAAACCCAAGTCTTCCGATTCTAAGTGTAAGGGTCTTTTCTAAGCTTTGTTCTCCATTTTATAACAAGGGACAGACAATTCTTTACAGCCTAAGAGAAGTAGTTGGATAAGAGATCAATAAACTGTGACTCTGGACAGATCTCTTCCCCCCCTCTGGGTTTCAGATGATCTGTTTGATGACATCCAAAGTTTCGTTCATCTGTACAGTTTGATGCCGCTGACCCTATGCAACTCTACACATTTCTTAGTAATTGTATAAAGTCATGCCATTGAGAATCAAAGTGCATACATTCTGACCAATACCTGGAAACTATTTTTTTGAATGGCAAATATGACTGCAGTCCCAGAAGGGGGACACTCCTGTAGGAGCTAGAAAAAAGGTATTTAATCAAATACCCACTGGTATCACCCCAACCTCTTGAGCCTTCCCCTCTAAGGTTATCTTCCTTCTCTTTTTCAGGTATAACATATGTACATGTTTATTTATATGCCACCTCCCCTATTAATCAGTGAGCTCCTGGGGGGGACATATGGGGGTCATATCTTGAGTCTGCAAGTTACTGGTTGAAGGACTTTTAAGACAATTCCATTTCCTTACTGGGGCCTTGGATGCCTCTTTGTTAAAGAAAAGAGAAAGAGTCACTAAATCATCTCCCAAATTACCAAGTTATCTCCCAGTTTGTACCTAAACCAAAGGATCTTTTTTCCAGATTAATGCTGTGTGATCCCAAATTTGGCAGACAGAAGAAAAAATGGGAATTTCTAAAATTGAAAAGCAAATACCAACTTACTCAAGATGTTCCATTCTCCTGTTTATCACATCAGGAAAGGTCCATAACATCAGGATAAGTGACTTGTTTAAGAGGATTAATACAGGGTCATAAAAGTATGGATTTAATGTGTAAGAGACCCTAAAGACTATTCAACTCAATCTTCCCATTTTATATAAAAGGAAACTAAGGCCCAGAGCAAGAAAAATGATTTGCCTCATCACACAGAGAACCACAGAATGGGATTCAAAGAATCCAAGCCGCTGACCTCAAATCCAATGTTCCTTCCATTATACCTTATTTCTTCTTAAATCAAGGAGGCACGCCCAATGTATAGCTTTCAGTTTAGTGGAGAAGGGTTCTTTGCTCATAAGGAATAAGAAAGTTTCTCACTCACATAAAAATTCATGAACCAAGACAATTATATAAAGCCATTTTTGTTGGCTCAGAGCACTTATCAGGCTGATACCATAGTTATCTATTACTTAAAAGGAAATGAGAAAAGTATTTGGTATTTCCTAGAACCTTTGATTCAGTCCCATGAATGTCCATTGGTAGTTATCTCAGACATAGCAGTGGAATTTAATTTACTAGGCTATATTTTCAAATTATTTGTCAACTTTGTGACCAGAATTCTGAGAGTGATGTATCTATGTATGCATGTGTGTAACTGAACTCTAGAACTAGACTATTTATTATAAGATAGTGGGATTTATGCCTAAGAAGGGCAAACTACTCCAGTAACTTTGCCAAAAAAAACCCAAATGGGTCACAAAAAGTCGGGCAGGACTGAAATGACTCAACAATAGCTCAATTTGTGCCAAGCACTGTGCCAGGAGCTGGGAATACAGGTAAAATAAATGGAAGAATCTTTACTACTCAAGAGCTTGTAGGAAATTAACTTTTAAAAGACTGATATTCTAAATTCTGGAGACATTTGAAGTCCATTCACTTGTAAACTTTACATTCTTCAGATCACACCATATTTGATGCCTACTCTCAAGATGTCACAATCTAAGGGGGATACGACATACAAACAACTGTGTGCAAATAAGATCTAGACAGGAAGAACGGGGGGTAGTCTTAGAGGAAAAGCACTAAGGTTGAGGACTGGAAAAGTTTTCTTGCAGAAGGTGAGAATTTAGCTGAAATTTGAAGGAAGTGAGAGAAGGGAGAAGATGAAGATGAGGAGAAGGAACATCCCAGGTATGGGGGAGAGCCAGTGAAAATGCTCACAGTTGGAAGATGAAGCATCTTTCACGGAACTGCAAGAAAGCCATCACCACTGGATCACAGAGTATGTGGAGGGGAGGAAGATGTAAAGAGGGGTCTGCACTAGGGTGGTTTCAGTGTTGAATGAGAGTATATACAAGCCATGTCTGAGAGGCAGAAACAGTAGGACTTGACCACTGATTGAGTATGAGGACTGAGAGAGAGTGAGGAGTTAAAAATGATACAAGGGGGGCAGCTAGGTGGCACAGTGGATAGAGCACCGGCCCTGGAGTCAGGAGTACCTGAGTTCAAATCCAGCCTCAGACACTTAACACTTACTAGCTGTGTGACCCTGGGCAAGTCACTTAACCCCAATTGCCTCACTAAAAAAAAAAAAAAAAAAAAAAAAGATACAAGACCTGTGAGATAGGATGACCAGGAGGATGGGAGATATACTCAATAGTAACAGGGAAGTTAGAAAGAGGGGAAAGTTGAGAAGAACAAGCCCCTCTTACCCTTTGCTCATAATGTTCTCTCTGTCTGCCATGCCACCTGCTTACCCCATCTCTCTGGGACTAATTCTTGCCCACCATTCAAGGCCCAGCCCAGATGCTTCCTCTTTCATGATGAGTTCCCAGGTTTCTCTGGCCAAAATTGTCTTCCTCCTCGAAAATCTCTTATTCTGTGACTAAATCACCTTTTCTGTGACTAGAAGGCCCCTTCTAGTTCTGAATGTGAACCATTAACTTCACATATTTACATGCAAAATCTGATAGTCTGAGAGAAGAAATGTAAAATTGTGAAGGGTTTACATGTCCAAATTAAAATAAAAAAAGAAGGGAGAAGGACATAATGGGAACATAACTGGTCCTTGAGCTCAAGGACCTCGGTTCAAATCCCATCTCTGATATTCAAGACCTCTGTAACCTGCTACAAATTACTCCCTCTTTTGGTTTTTGTTTTGTTTTGTTTTTTGTTTTGTTTTTTTACTCCCCCTTTTTGAGACTTCATTTTCTCCTATGTAAAATGTGAGGGTTGACATCAATTTCTTTTCTTTTCTTTTTTTTTGGTGAGGTAATTGGGGTTAAGTGACTTGCTCAGGGTCACACAGCTAGTAAGTGTTAAGTGTCTGAATCCAGATTTGAACTCAGGTCCTCCTGAATCCGGGGCTGGTGCTCTATCCACTGCACCACCTAGCTGCCCTGACATGAATTTCTAAAATCCTTTCCAGTTTAACTTTTATACGTACTTATTTAATTAGGAAATAAACTAAAAACCACAAGTTTAGTCTTAGAGAGTGCCAAGGCACTGAGAAGTTAAATGACTTGCCCATTTACATTTATACTGCCTGTAAGTGGCACACATGGGCCTCCAGTCTAGGTTTCTGTTTCTGATCTTATTTGACAAACCCAGTGTCAACTTGGCCACTCATCTCTCAAACTTCTGCTTTTGCTGACTGCCTTTGTGTTCTCTTTGTCTTTTTGCCTCTTTCTCTCTGTCTGTTTCTGTCTCTGTCTCTCTCCTTGTACATCTATTTATCAAATCAAATACCAATTATGGTGACTGATCTTACCTACCACTATTCCCTTCTCTGAAGCTTACACCATTCATTTTCTCTTTAGCTGTCTGTTAAATGGAAGGTGTGGGGAGTGCTAAATGTTGGAAAAGATGGGCTTTCTTTTTTTCCACTCCCTTGGCAGTTCTTCCACAGAAAACTCAACAAAGAAGAGATTAAGACTTCAAATAACCCATAGCTCTAAGGGAAACTATTGATAGGTAGACTACAACCTTGGGAACAAAGGCTTGGAAGCATTTTAAAGCCAAATTATCCCAAAGCCCTGCAGCTGAAATCTATAGGCAAGTATCACCTTTAGGAAGTGGAATGCCCCAGACCCAAGAGCATAACCATGAAGAATTAGTCCAAAGTAGGTGCCAGATTGTATCTAGATATAAGACAATGTTTCTAGACACTATATTCTGACTTGTGGTTGTGCACAGAGCCACTAACACTATGATCACCACCTGGTGGCACTGTACTCTATCTGCAAATTCAGTTCTTTTAAAACAAAAATGCCTCATGAAAGTGGTACTTGTAAAACCTAAACTGTGAAAGTGGTGATATCACAGTGATCTTTGTCACAAGGGAGATGTAGATAGTTCAATGCAAATTCATCTCCAGTCCGGAGGGGGTAAAAAAGACCAAAGCATAAAACTATTGAACATGGGCAAGAAGTGTAATTTTTGCAAAAAGAGTAATATTAGTTCTCAGAAAAAAAAATGGAACTTTATGCTGAGATAGACCAACAAATTATAAGACCTGAGACTCCAGTGGGAAAATGTGAATTTATTCATTTATTATTTATTAAAACCTAATAACACCCCAAGGGATCATGGGAAAGTAATTTAATTTCCTTAATAACTAGTATATATCATTTAAAAAATGAGAGTTGAGCCACATGATTTCTAAAGGCCCCTTCTGGCTCTAACATTGCTTGTTCTCCTTTAAAGTTTCTTCCAGTTGTAGCATTCCCCATCTATAGTATTTTAAATAGGCAAGTCCCATGGAGCAGTTGAAGCTTGTAATTAACTATAGGTTAGGGAATTTCTCTCACCCTCCTTTCCATTGGTCCTGGTATCTAACATCAAGGTGGAAAATATCCCCATTCAGAGGTCAAGAAGGGGAAAGAACACCTTAAGGGGGAAGAAGGAAATTGCTTTCTCCTTCCACTCCCAGCATCAGTCATGTATCTTTAAATGGTAGCTCTTCAATCTGTAGGAGGCACTGTATCCATTAGGAAGCAGAGGCTCACACTCCAGACAGAGAGAGAGACAACAAGAAAAAAAAGACAAAAAAACTTTGGCCTGCTTCATTCTAAGTTTGGGTTGATCTACGAGCTCATCATATCAGTGAGTGAGGGCACAGAACAGCATAGCCCAATGCTATTCAGAACTGCTTAGGTCAAAAGATCTTCCAGGCTCAGCCTCCCTAGAAGGGTGGTATGAGGTTCAAGTGGGGTAATGAACGTAATCTTTTTGAAAACCTCAAAGTGTTATATAAATGCCAGATATTATAATTAGCATCAGCCCATAGTCACCAGGCCTCCACTCTGATGAAAACTTCATTCCCTGAGCCTTCTTCTACATATCTGCAGAGCTCAAGTGAAGTTTATAAAGGAATTTAAGGTCCAGGCTCTTCCAGAAAAAAAATGTATACATACAAACTTCTAAGTTTAAGATGAATTTATTAAGATCCTCTTAAGTCTAGATAGCCAACAAAACACTCAATCGAGCCATGATTTATAGAGTTACTGACATGGCTAATATTGCACTATAATTATAATGGAGAATAGGACATAAAAGAGATAATAAGACCTTTTTTATTACTTGAACAAACCTTAAGCACCTACTGTGTGTAGAGCACTGGGATGAGATAGAAAATTTAGATAAGTCATAGTTCCTACCTTCATGGAGTTTAAAATCTAGTTGGAGGAAATACTTGTTTTCCTTCTTCAGTCATTTATCAGTCACGTCTGATGATGCATGACCCCATTTGGGATTTTCTTGGTAAAGATACTGGAGTGGTTTGCGATTAACTTCTCCAGCTCATTTTACAGATGAGGAAACTAAGGCAAACAGGGTTAAGTGACTTGTCCAGGGTTACCCAGCTAGTAAGTGTTCAAGGCCAGATTTGAATTTATGAAAATAAGTCTTCCTTACTGCAGTCCTCACACTTAAATCTAAGAGCTGTGATTTTATAAAATATTTCCTCATACTGCTTGAGAAAATAATTTTAACTAGTCATAGTATGAGTATATTTTTATCTAGCTATAGTATGAAAACTTTTTCATCTGAAAATATTTATTGCTTTCCTGCTAGTGCTATTTCCAGATGCTTGAAAGGTTACCTGACCTGACCAGGACAGAGTAACATATCCTGTACTTGCAAACCCTGCTAATGTCACTTGTCTATTTCTGTGTGTTTGGTGGGATTAAAGACGTGACCTATGGAAGAAAAGGCTAAGGATGTTAGCAATGCCCTCCCCTCCTTGGGTATTATGTTCTCCTTACAAGTAACCCAACTACAGAATTCAAGAGCACAGACCTAATTTTGAAAAAGAAATGGAGGACATGGATTATAGCCAGTGGCTCCAAAGGACCTTCTGGGGTCTGACAAGAGAAGATATGATGCTAGATATATAGTGGTTACTTAATAAATATTCGTTGAATTAAATTGACCCTGGGGAAGAGAGAGACAAAACCTGATCCCTTAATTGAATTAAATCTTCTTCTAATTCCTCCCAACCCAGGCAGGGTTATATGGCCACTCATGGAAGCTCCTTAGCACTGTCAATGACTTGAAATAATGTGTCTTAGGTTATTTTAAAGGATCTAGTACTAATTCAGCCTCCTCCCTCGAAGTCAGGGGCTCTTAACCATTTTTGTACCATAGACCTATCTGGCACTTTGGTGAAATTATCAGAATGATTTTTTAATGAAGGAAATACTGGAATTCAGCTAGAGGTTAGGGAAAATAAAGGTGTGATTTTTTTCCATCCAAATTCGTAGTCCCCCCTGAAATGTATCCATATATTCCAGATTATAACGCCCTACTCTATGTTTTCCTGAAAGGCACCCAGTCAGCCATCTGTTCTGGACAAGCAAGAGAAATAAGAAGGAAGGAAAAAAAATACATAGCAGCAAACAAAATAATTTGTTTATATCATCATCTTCATCAATAAACATTTATTCAGCAGGTACTATGTATGTATGTATGTATGGGACATAATATTGGGCACTAAGGATAGAAAGCAGTATCAGTGAAGTCCCTGTCTTCAAGGAATTAGAGTCGAGTTGGAGACACACGGTGGATAGATAGTGAGGCAGCAGCTAGGTGGTGCAGTGGATAAAGCACCAGCCCTGGATTCAGGAGGACCTGAGTTCAAATCCAACCTCAGACACTGGACACTAGCTGTGTGACCCTGGGCAAGTCACTTAACCCTCATTGCCCCAGGGGAAAAATAACAACAACAACAACAACAACAACAAAAGTGCTGCACAAGGTGGACAGATAAAAAGAATAGATAACAAGGCAGGCTAGCAGTGTAAGAAGTAATTGTGCTCATTTAGATAGAACCTGAAAATTTCCCAAAGTTGTCACCTCAATAACAGGAAAATGGTACTAGTATGGCTATCCTTGTTTTAAAAATGGGGAAGTAGAGGTTCAAAAGGTTCTTGAAGGATGGGGAGGGCATAAACAACTGCAGGGGAGGGAGTTTTATGTACCAAAGTACACATATAACAGAATACTTTAAATTCTCCCTGACTCAGACAAATGATGTCAGAATGGTGACTTTCACTATAGATCCCAGAACCCAGTTTGGCACCAGTGGGAAGCCATCACTCCTTGATAATCCTTTTACCTTTCTGGTAAAAGAATTCAAGATCTTTGCTATATATATTTTTATTCTTTGGGGGAAGAAAAAAGCCAAGGTAACAAATGGTATATATTTTCATAAAAATCTCTAGAATAGAGAATAAAATGTTGATTACAAAGAGAAAGCCCAGGACTCTCAGGTGAAAAGGACGAGGGGAGAAGCAAAGGCAATCTTATAGGCTAGGAAATCGCAGTGTTTCCATCAACGTGACAGGATAGAAAAGGGAATGAAAAATGATGTAGGACTCTTCTGTTTGGGGCTGATTAGAATTTCCCAGAGTGAATGGGAAGGTAGATAGAAGATGTCTCTCATAGGCATCAGTGAGAACATAGTTTAAGGTCAAGGTGCTCACCCTCAAGGGCTACTTTGGTGGGCAGTATGGAACCTTAAACTGCTTATTTGCTGTCAGTCAATGAGTCTCACAAATGAGGGTTCTTGCCCTGGAATCAACAGATCCCCATGGGGTCTGTTGATGGATTTCAGGCATCTGTGAACTCAGATGGGAAGAAATTGACTTCTTTATTTTTATTTGACCTCTAATTTTCATTTATCATTTCCTTCAATTATTTAAAAACATTATTATGAAGAGGCTTCTACAGGCTTCCCTAGCCTGTGAAAGGGGTCCATGTTGCAAGAATGTTTAAGAACCCTTGCATCAAGACAAAAAGTATCAGAGGACAATAATTTTAAATCTGGAAGTGACTTGGGAAGTTATTTAGTCCAATCCAGAATTGCTAAAAGTTGCTCCAACTGGGCAATATACTACAGTGTATTTGTTTTTTGAGCAGGTCTAGGGGAGATCAAGGCTGAGGGTCACTTGGAAATACATGAAAGAACTATGATATAGCTTGCCTTTTCTATAGAGGCAGTGAAGTGATGGGAGACAGCATGGTATAGTAGAATGAAAGTTGGTAGTGAAGCCAGGTGGACCTGGATTCAATTATTGCCTCTGATAAATACTATCTATATAAACTGGACCAAGTTCCTCACCTTGTCAGTGCTGGAGGGGAGTGGTGTCAAATAGAAACAAGGACTGATGGAACCATATGCAAGGATCACTTCAGGTTGTACATTGACTTAGAGAACCACATATTACCATTAACTATGCTCTATTGAATTTTTATTTATTTTGTCAAATATTTCTCAGTTACATTTGAACCTGATGCAGGCTGCACTGTGGAGAGTTATGAGCTGCTACAAGCTTCATATTGGACAACTGTGGTCTAGGCAATTCCTCTAAGGCTAGAAGTTGCAGAGAAAGTGTTGACTTGCATTTGGGGAGGAGTGTTTCTTCACCTTAGAATTCCTTGTACCAATGAAATTAGATATACAATTCCTATCCTTGTCACTTGTGGAGATATAAAGCATTTCACATCTATTATCGCATGTGATGCACATAGTAACCCTCTTCAGTAGGTAGTACAGGTATAATTTTTCTCATATTACCAATATGGGAGAGGTAAAATTATTTCCACAAGATCATGCAGCATAGCCTGATGAAGACCCCAACTAAGTGATCTTTCCATGACATCAGACTGCATAATTTGGGTCTCCATAGGCAGGTAGGTGGTGCTTTGTTCTATTTGGAGGGATATCACATGAAACCATTTTAGAATGGTTACCTACAGAATTGTCATTTCCTGATTCTTTCTCATCCGATCATATTGTCACTGGCTCAGATCCACTTTCACCCATATAGAGTACATAGAAAGGAGAAAGGCACTGAACCAGGGGAAAAGGGAAGATATTTCAGTCTCAGTGCCTGAAATGAGGCTTCTCCTGGCTTAGGTGAATCCCTCTACTTTTGCTACTGATCCCATTCAGTACCTCCTTTGGGACCTTATTCTATTAATCATTCCCTCTCTCATTGTTGCTTGTTGCCTGCCAACAAGCTCAGACCTCTATCATTAAAACACCTTTTCTTTTACCCTGACATCAACTTGTTATCATCCTTTGGTTTCTACTCCTTTATTACACATGTGGATAGCATGTATCTATCTAGGTGCCTACATGTATCACAAGATTATTCCACTGCAGCTGCCTCTATTGCTCATTTACTCTTTAACTTCTTGCAATCTGGCTTCTTGTCTCACAACTATCCTGGCTTTGTGCTCTCAAAGTTCACCTACAGCTGCTTTCTAAATCTGATGCCCTTTTCTCAGGTCTCACACCTCTTGGACTTCATGCAACATTTGGCTCTGTCAACAATGCTCTGCTCTCCCTTTTTCTTCCTGCTGTCCCCCCCTGGTCACCACTGTACTAAGTCCCTAACAGGCTCTTGTGTCTCTGGTCTCTCTCTTCTGGAATCCATCTTAATTTAGTTAACAAAATACTTTCCCCCTAAAGTTCACATCTTTCCAATCACTCTCTGATCAAAAAAAAAAAGAAACAGAAAGCAAAAATCAAAAACTTCAATGCCTCTGTATTACTTCTGGATAAAAAACAAATGTTCCATTGTGACACATTTGTACAGAATTGGTACAAATTGGTATGTGAAGGTTACTTTCCCTTCACTCAATGTTGGAGGCAAACTGGACTGCTAGCTTTTGAACCCAGCAGGATGGTTTTTTGCTTCCATACATTTGTACAGACTGTCTCCAATGATTGGAACACCCTCCTTCCTCATCTCTACCTTTTAGAGTCCTTTTCTTCCCCCCAATTTCAGCTGAAAATGTTTTCTTCCTCCACACATTTTATAAAGCACTATATCAGGATGTCTCCTTTGCCCCTATGTAGACTCTGCCCCCCATGGACATATGATACTTAAATGCATACATGCTGCTCCCCACAGATAGAAGAAAGCTCTTTGAGGTCAGCAACAATGTCATTTTTCATCTTTTATATCTCCAGAGTCTAACATAGGGCCTTGCACATGGTGTGCAACTAATACATATTTAATTAATTGCATTGGATTGGACATCCCTCTAATGCATAGCTTCTCTGAGGTCGCAGTGTGAAGATAATTTGTTACATTTGAAAAAGTGATGTATTTCGAGTCATAACACCTCTAACTACCCCCACCCCCCCACTACTTAATAACTGTGGAAACCTGTTACAAATCATTGAATTTCATAATAGGCAATGTGGTGCAGTGGAAAGAAGTCAAGATTTGTAGAGTGCCTGGGTTCCAATCCTAGATTTACACATTTGTGACCTTGGGAAGGTCACTTGACTCACTAAGCCAAAGGAGGTGGATGGACCTTAAAGATTATCTAGTATAACCCACCTCCCCCATATTACAGAGGATGAAACCAAATTCTAGGGAGTTGAAGAGATTTAATCAAGGTCACAGTTTATAATATATTTTGCCAAGCTACCACTCTTGACCAAGAAAATTCATAAAATCCTAGAGTTGGAAGGGAGCTAAGATATCATGAAGGTGAGCTACCTCATTTCATAGGGAAAGAAACTATGGCATATCATTTGGCATATCATTTAATCTTCTCAAGGACCATTTTCTATGCATAGTCAGTACCTTTTACTTATTTAATAAATGCTTGTTGAATTAAATTGGAGCAATTTGATTGAAGTCACATAATGAGTTAGTGGTAGAGCTAGTAACTTGGGATATTTTCAAGAAGCCCAGAATGGAGCTGTGAAATATACAATGGACCTGATTAGAAATCAGTGACTGGCTCACCTCCCTCTGTCAGCTTGATATTTTTTTCTCAGCCCTTTCCTAATACCACGAGCACAAAATATTTGGCGTATGAAAACAAAGCTTCCCTTGTCTTTCCTCCTAACCTATACCACCAACCCTCCCCCTCCCCAATAGAAATAGCTTTGATCATTGTTGACAGACTCTAATGATGTGATGTAGAACAGGCATCTCCAGGAGGTACTCACCTTTCTCTGTTGAAGATGATAAATTCTTTCCTCACTGTTTCTAAACATTGCTGTAGGTGTCCATTCTTTCAAAGTGTCATGGAGAGGTTGATCATAAATGAAAGAAAACAATCATGGAGAAAAAAAAATGCACACATGGTGAATAGAGAATTCATCATTGACTCAAGAGATGGTTTCAGAGGAATGGACTCAGAAAAATGGGACAGAATTTGGGATTTAAAAGGGTGATTGTTCTCTATTCCACTGAGGGTGATTTTGATCTCATGATGTTTAGAATTTTCATTTCTGCAAGTTATTCTGCATTAATGACATGGAAATCTACGAAACAAGGATAGGACACTTTTGTGAAAAAGAGTGGCAGTCAGAATTCATCAGTACTCTTGACAAAGGAAAACACCACATTTGTCTGAATGGCAAAATTGATTCCAATGTTTTTGTTATGAAAACTCTTTTGATTTGGCCTCCTGCTGTTGAGTGTGAGTGCTTTCATATGCTTCTACATTGCAATATATTGTCTTTCAAATGTTGTGATACTACTTTTAATCATAGTATGAATATAATGATTCTTTGAATTTTCCCCAAGATTCAGGTGACGGTTTTGGATAGTGACTCATGCTCCTTGGGCTGCAGGTTGGCCATCCCTCACATAAATGAAAAGGATAGTATTTGCCATCCTCATTTAAGGCTATAAGAATCTGTAAAAATCTTTTGTTAATGAAGAGTATTTGACTCACCATACTTTTATGAAGTACCCTCCAGCCCCCCAACAACAAAAAGACAACTTATTTGTTGATCAACCTAAACATTGCCTTTTTATGTTTAATTTGAGGTGACTTTAAAAATAAAGTGCCATTGTGTCCAGGAATTCAACCACACCAAAGCATTAGACTGCTAGGCCTCAGGTGGTTCCAAGGAAGCTATGTGGTGCAGTACATAGAATACTGGGTCTGGAGTCTGGAAGACCTAAGTTCAGATCTGGTCTTAGACATATATTGTGTAAACTTTGGTGAGTCATATAACCTCAGGTGGCCTCAGTTTTTTCAACTGTAAAATGGAGATAACAACAGTATGTATCTCACAAGGTACTTGTGAGGATCAAATGAAATATTATTTGTAACGTGCTTAGCACAATGCCTAGCATTAATAAGTGCTAGATAAATGTTTATTCCCTTTCCTTCCTCCAGATGGAACCATACCTCTTCCCACTACCCAAATCAAGGGGAAAGGTAATGAGCAGCCATCTGACTGTTTTCCAATATCCATATGTTGTCGCTCCAGCATTTCAGAAACATCAACGGGCTTTTCTCCTCCAACTGAAAGGTTAAATCACTGGAGAAGGAGAGGAGGAGGATGCATTTGGCATCTTCCAATATTCCTTGATCCTCTGTCACCGGCTAGCTGAGCTATCAATCAGCACAAGAATAATCAGTGAATGATAACTAAAACAATAGTTAGCTGAGCTGTCTGTCAACAGCAGACCAATCAGTGAAGCACAATGACTAATTGAAACAATCTGTGACTGGGCTGATGCTGATCAGTCAGCCAGTAACATTTGAGCTAAGGAGACAGCATAGCCTCCTGTCCTTACATCTTTCTTTGTCCCATAATAATTTATGGAGCTCCATTGATTGAAAATTTCTGGCCAATAACCTGGAGTATGACTGATCTAGAAAAGTCCCTTTAAACTGACCACATCACTAACTTTGTTCTCCACAAGGCCTCCTGCAGTCTTGAACATTCATTTGAAAAGGGAATGAAGGGGACCCTGCCCTCCATCCACCAGAGCCCAGCACCTACCAGGGCACAGCTTTCTTTCCCGCCATCTTTAGATTTGTTTTTGGCGAGCCTCTTCTTCTTTTTATGAAGGGGTTTAGATTCTAGAATCATTTCTTCTAATTCAAAAGTTGGGTCACAATTCAGTCTCCCCTTCTGTTACCAAAGCAGAAAACAGACACAAAATTTTCTTATGAGACTTAAATCTTTAGCTTCAATGAGTAATGGTACTCTATGTGAGGGCTTTCAGCACTTTCTACAGTATTCTGAAAAACAGCCAAATGGAGCCGCCAACATTGCCACCAGGAAGAGCTAACTGGAGAGTAAGAGGCACTTGGATTTTAGCCCTCATTCAGCGTTAGCAATAGAAGGCTGAGGAAGGAGAATTCAGACAACTGTGGGACACCTGTACTCTATTAACATCTACTGGCAAGGTACACACAAGTGAGAGAGCAATAGACCATCGCCACTCCAAGACACTTCGAACAATTGGATTTATTCTTTGGCAACTCACAGAGCTTTACTGAGAACAGAACTTCCCTTGACTTCCATGCCAGAAGGGAATGAAATGAGTTGGGAAAGAGGCCCAAACTAAGCTGCATCAATCAATAAAAATACAGGCAAGGTCCCTACATCTGAGTGTCATGGAAAGAGCTCTGTCCTTAGAATAACATCATCCCCAAATCTTAAAGATAAAAGGGACCTCAGAAGCCACATAGGCAATTCAGAGCTCAATAGGAATTATTTCTATGACATTACCAGCAAGTGGCCATTGGGCATTCCAATGAAGATCCCAGTAAAAAGACCTGCACTATCTCCTGGGGCAAGCCATTCTACCTCTGGACAACATTAGCTGTTAAGAAGTTTTTCATTAAATTGAGGAGAAAATTGTTCATGGATTTGCCCTCAGGGCCAAACAGAACAAATGTAAACCCTAAATATCTAGGTGACATGATAGATAGAGCCCTTGAACCTGGAGTCAGGAGGATCTGAGTTCCAATGTGACCTCAGACACTTACTAACTGTGTAATCCTGGGCAAGTCACTTAACTTCCATGTTCCTTGACTTACTTCTCTGGAAAAGTGGGATTAAAAAAGTAAAGAACTAAAATACCAAAAAAGAAGGCAAGAGGATATTAATCAATTGAGCCAAAGTCTCAATTAATTATTGGAGAATACCTTCTCAAATACCTGAGTCTAAATATGGAAAAGCCCACCAGAGAAAAAACTGGAAGCTACATGATAAGGAAGAAAGTCCTTAGCTGGGTATTCAAGGCTATTTAGTAGCCATTATCATAACAGCAACCATTTATATGGGATTTTAAAGGTTACAAAGCATATTACATATGTTATCTCATCCTATCCTCACAACTCTATGATTCAGAGGCTATTATTATCCCCATTTTACAGGTAAGGAAACTGAGGCCTAGGAAGGTTAAATGACTTGCCTGGGCTCCCATGGCTAGTGTCTTAGGCAGGTTTTAAATTCAGGTCTTCTTGACTCCATGTCTAGTACTCTATCCACTGCACAACTTAGTGATCATTTATATTTCTTTTAATATGCCTCAACCTACCTTTTCAGCTTTATCTTCCTCTAATCCCTATAAATTATAGTGATAATAACAACAGCAAGAGAAACCACAAAATCTATCATTTATATAGCACTTGAAAATCTGCAAACCCCTTTATCTTATTTGATCCTCACAACAACCTCGTGAGGTAGATATTACTCATATTCTGATTTTACGGAAGGGAAATATTGAGGCTGTCAAAGACTAAGTGACCTTCTCAGAGTGACAAGTGTCTGAGGCAAGATTTGAATTCTGTCTAACACTTGATGCATTATTCGTGACTGGGTTCTCTATCATCTTCCACCCCCATCCCCAGAATGACTTCAGTTCTCCTGTCTGTACTTTGGCTCATGAACTTTCCCTCCAACCATATCATTACTATTTTCCTCCTTGGCCCTTTGATATCCTTTCCCCCTTGGTCAGGCAATAGAAAATACATATGATTTGGAATTAAAAGACTTGGGTTTAAATCCCAGCCCTAATTGGACTATGTAATTTAACTTCTAAATTTATTAAGGAAAAAATGGTGGTACAGTGGTTGGAGTGCAGGGCCTGGAGTCAGGAAGATTCATATTCTAGAATTCAACTCTTACCTCAGACACTTACTAGCTGTGTGACCTAGGAAAGTCATTTAACCCCATTTGCCTCGGTTTCCTCATCTATAAGAATGAGCTAGAGGAGGAAATGGCAAACCACTCCAGTATCTTTGCCAAACACCAAACGGTGTCACAAAGAGCTGGACATGACTGAAAAACTGAACAACAACAAATATTTTTTAATCCACAATAATAGAGGTGGAATGCTACTGGACCTATATGAGCTAAAAGTACCCTTCCAACTACAAATCTACATTCCGACACACTCAAATGATCTTACTAATATATTCTCTGATTTAGAACAAATTATTTTCTATCTCTGGGCCTCAGTTTCTTTCTCTGTAAAATAAAGTGTTGAAATACATATCTAAGGTCCCTTCCAGTGCTGACTCCAGAGACTTACAGAGCCATTATAAATTACCAAATCAATTTTCACCACAGAAAAAAAAAACTAGATTATCATGGAATGACTGTTTTGAAAACAGAAGTTTCAGGAAAAAGAACAATGCCATGAAAATGTAAAGTGAAATAGAAATTGTTAGGCAACTGTAACGATTGGAATAACGCCACCTGCTGGAGACTTACTGTAGAAGAGTTCTGCCCATGAAGCGAAGGTCTTTGAGGGCAAGACCAGGAGTCTTTTCTTTGGCATCAGGAAGTGACGCGGACTAGTGGGAGGAGGAAGGAAGAGACTGGCGCTCACTCTCGCGCTCTTTCCTGAGGACTCTGGCGGAGAAGGGAGCTAGAAATGTGCTCTCCCTTTAATAGATAGGAATCTAGGCCTTTCTCTCTCTTTACCAAATTCTTATTCTCCTTAATAAATGCTTAAAAGTCTAACTCTTGCTAAAGCTTATAATTTATTGGCGACCACTCATTAGATATTTTAGACAGTTTAGCTAGAATTTTAACCCTTAACACAACTTAACGACTTAACTCCCTGGGTGACCCCAGATAAATCACTGTCACCTCTCTGAGGGTCAGTTCATTCATCTGTAAAGTGATGGGTCTGTAAATAGATGATACTTAAAGACTTGTTCCAAGTTAACAATCCATTTGTTTTATGTTCTTAAGGTGCCTTTAAGCACTAACATTTTATGTTGTAAGGTTCATTCTAGGTCTCACATTTTTGTTGTAGCTCTTCTAATATCCTTTCTAATTCCAATATACTATCTCCTTAGGATCATAGATTGGAGTGAAAAAGAATGTAAGAAGGCATCTAAATACAACCTCCTCATTTTACAGGTCCAAATGGATTTTAAATGGTAGATAAATGATGAGTCAATGAGTTTGATGTTTGTAAGTTGGCTGCATTCTCAATATGAGTCAAGAGTGTGACCTCAAAGTTCATGAAAGGTTAGCCTATATCAATAAAACCATCATATCCAAAATTAGTGGAGGTGTTCTAATCCTGTGGTCCCATACCTTAGACAGATCTTATTTGTATGATTATGTTCAGTCTTAGATGCCAGATTATAGAAAAGTCATTGAGAAGATGAAGCAGGTAAATGGATAGTAAGGATATTTGAAGCCATGCATATAAGGTTTGCTACAAAGAAGCAGCAATGCTTAGTCTAGAAAATACCATTCTATGTCTTTATATCTCCATTTGCAGAGTACCTTCCACTTTTTTTTCTTTTCTTGCTTTGCTTGCCTTTGCCTTTTCCCTCTCCCCCTTTCCCTTTCCCCTTTCCATTTATCCCTTTAACCTTTTTCCTTTCCCCCTTTTCTTCTTTTTCCTTTCCTCCTTTCCCTTCTCTGCTTTATCCCTCTTCTCCTTCCTCTATTCCCCTCCCCCTTTCCATTTTTCCCTTTCCTCTTTCTCCTTTCCCCCTTCCCCCTTTTATCTTTTCACCTCTTCTACTCTCAAAAGGATACCTTTTATTTTTTAATAATAAACATTTTTATTTATAGTTTTGAGTCCCAAATTTCATCCCTCCTTCCGTTCCTCCCCTCCACACTTCCTTAGGTGGTAAGCAATCATATATGTATTATACATGTGCAGTTATGTAAAACATTACCACATTAGTCATTCCATACAAGAAAATTTGAATAAAGAAAGTGAAAAATAGTGTGCTTCAGTCTGTGTTCAATCAATATCAGTTCTTTCTTTAGAGGTGGATAGTATGTTTCATCATTAGTCCTTTGGGATTCTCTTGGATCATTGTATTGCTGAGAAGAGTTAAGTCATTCACAGTTCCTCATCAAACAATATTACCGTCTCTATGCACAATGTTCTCTTGGTTCTGTTTACTTGAATATACGTCAGTTCATACAAATCTTTCCAGGCTTTTCTGAAATTGTCCGGCTCGTCATTTCTTATAGCACAATAATATTCCATCAACATCATATACCACAGCTTGTTTATCCATTACCAAATTGATGGGCATTCCTTTGATTTCCAATTCTTAGTCAACAAAAAAAGAGCTGCTATACTAGACCTCTTATTGAGAAAATTCTCCCTACCCAGGCAGATCAGTTGCTTTTCTTTAATTTAAAGTCTTAGAGAGTTGTTTCGGGGCAATGAGAGATTATGTAACTTGCCTAAAGTCACACAGCCAGTCTGTGTCAAAGGCAGAATTTGAATCCAAATCTTCCTGACTCCAAAGCCATTTTTCTAACCATGATTTTATTTTTCCTCCTAGTGTGAACATTTCAAGTGCTTAATAAATGTCTCTTGAATCCAATCATAATCTTTAAATATTTGAAAGTCTATCAAGTACAAGAGACATTAGACTTAAGGTTGTAAATCCTGGAGGCCAGAACTAGGATAATGGGTGGAAATTGCATAGAGGCACATTTCACACCTATATAAGGAAGACTTATATAAGGAAGAGTTGTCTCAAAATTGAATTGGTTGCCTTAGATGTAATGGGTTCCCTGTCATTGGAAATCTTCAACCAGTAGCTGGATGATTGATTACTTTCCAGGGGTGCTTTAAAGGCAGTTGTACTTCTTCAGGTACTTTTTGGATTAGATGAGCTTTGAGGTGATACCTAACTTTGTGACACTATGATTCAAAAAGCCTAGAAAATTGAAGGGAGAGCTAATCACACAGTAGTCTGAATCATATGTGAAAACAATGGAAGGGGTATTTGGGATGAGGAATCCAATGGAACATCAACTCACATTTGGAACAAAACCTGGTGTCATCGCCTTCTCCAGCACTGCATCCCAGTTCATATCAGCTAAGTATGGAGAGCTTTGAATATCTACAAGGCTGGAAAGCCGGCTCTCAGGGTCTTTTGTCAGAAGCTGTAATTACAAAACAGAAAAAGAAAATATTTCCCTCACTTCACATGTTTAACAAGTTCAAGGTCTGGTGAAAATCCTGAAATTTAAGTGGCTAAAATGATCAATAAATTATATTATTGCTTTGCATTAATCGAGTTCCTTCTTGCTGAGGTTGTCCACATACTCTGAGAAATTCATCTTGGATCAGTAGAAGAATAGCAGATTAAGGAACTGAAACTTATAGAAGAGAAACCCAGAAAGTTATAAAGCGAATCAGTAAATCAATAAGCACCTACTGTATGCCCATCACTATGCTAAGTGCTGGGAGTACAAAAGAAAACACAAGATAATCCCTATTTTCAAGGAGCCCACAGTGTAATCATGGAGACAACATGCAAACAACTACATAAAAACAAGATATACATGGGGAAAACCGGAGATAACCAAGAGAGAAAACACTAGAATTAAAGCTGATCAGGTGGGATTTTACTTAGCACTTAAAGGAGGTCAGGAAGCTGAGATTTCAGTTAGCATTAAAAGAAGTAAAGCAGTAGAGATGAGGAGGAAGAGTTTTCCAGATATGCGGAACAGCTAATGAAAATGCCTGGAATTGAGAGATGGGCTATCAAGTGTGAAGAACAACAAGGTTATGGGACATTCAGCTTGAGGTGTCTAATAGGCAGCTGGAAACATGAGTCTGGATGTATGGAGAGGTTAGAGCTGAACAAATAAATCTGGAAATCATCAACATAGAGATAATAATTGAAACTATGAGAACTGATGAGATGTCCAAGTCAAACAACATTCGTCCTCTTCTTCCTTCTCTTCCTCCATAACCACCATTACTATTATTAATATGTGATGTTGCATAGTGTTTTCAGAGACAATTTGGATAAGTAGATAATTTTTGAGTTGAGAACATCTAGGTTCAAATTTTGCCTCTGACATACACACAACTGTGTGATCTTGGCCAAGTCACTTAACTTATCAATGTCCCTAGACAACTATTTAAGTTACAAAAATAGAAGCCAACTGCAATGATAGAGGGTATTTCCTCACTGGGAATTCACCATAGTAATGAAATTATGGTCCAGATTCGATCTTTATCCCCATAAAACTTAGCACTTTAAAATTTTCAAAGTACTATATACATTTACAGTTTCATCTTAGATTCACAACACCAAAGTAATTATTACAGACATTATTATTCCATTTTATAAGTGAACAAATAACACCAGCTAGCATTTATATAGTGCTTTAAAGTTTGCAAAATACTTTACAAATATCTCATTTGATGCTTACATTCCTGGGAGGTATATGCTATTATTATCTCCATTTTATGGAAACTAAAGCAACCAAAGATTTAATGACTGGCCCTGGGTCACACAGCTTTAATTGTCTGAGGTAAGATCTGAACTCAGGTTTTCCAGACTTCATATACTGCAACCACAGTACTACCTAGCTAAAGGTCATAAAGGTAGTATTTATCACGTAACAGCTAGGAAACTGGACTTGTCAGAAAAACCTGGGTTTGAATTCTGCCCCCATATAATTGCTAGCTGTATTACCCTGGGAAAATCACTTAATCTCACTGTGCCTCAGTTTCCTCACCTGTAAAATGAGGGGGTTGGACTCGATGGCCTCTAAGATCCCTTCCAGGTCTACATCATTGACTCTAAGATTGTGTGGTTAAGTGACTTGCTCATGGACATAATCGCCAATAAGTGGCAAAATCAGGCCTTCCTGTCCCCAAATTTATAGTAGTATCAGTAAGATAATGTTGCATAGTGAACAGAGAGGTTATTTCTGAGCCAGGATAATCTATGCTATTAGGATTAAGTGATTTTACATGGTCATTTAGCCAGTAAGAATCAGAGCTAGGATGGATCCACCCAGGCTTTCATTCCTAAATTTAAAGTTAAAGTAGTATCAATGTGAACAGTGAGGCAGCCTGGCATAGTCGATGGAGAGATGGTCTCTGAACCAGCACAAACTGAGTTCCAATTTCATCTCTGAGGCATACAGGTTCTGGGACCCTGAGCAAGTCACTTAACTCCTAAATGCTCTAGGCAATCCTTTAAGTTTCTGAAAGGATTTCAGCTTATATTGGTAGAGGGAGTTTTCTCAGCTTGAATTTCCCTGTATGAATGGAAATACAGTTACAGTCCCCATCCCTAGTTTAGTTGGAATAGTGAAGAAGTGGAAACAGATGAGAGAGATACTGCCAAGGTCAATGATAATAGGACTTGGAAATAAGAGATGAGGAAGAACGAGCAATCAAAGGTGACTCCAGAGCCACAATCCCGGTGTCAATAATAACTGGGAGCCAAGAGGAGGTTCAGGTGGCTTCTGATAAGCTGTGTAGCTCATCACACTGTCTGAGACAAAGTGATCTGAGATTTCAGCATTACTTGAGAATACAGGGAAAATGTAATGGAGAAGTAGCCTTCTGTGACAGAGAGATTAAAAGAACAGGACCTAATTCCTCTCCTAAGCTTTTTCCCTCTCTTCTTCAAAAGGAGCAATTTTGTTGACTGATTGGTGAGGTGGAGAACACAGCGCAAACAATGTAATCAATCTTCTTCACCTTATTATTATACTTAGGGTTTCTTCTGCTCTGACATTTTTGTCTACTCCTCAAATTTGCAACAATTTAAGAAATTCATTAAAGGTCAGTGGCTTGTATCTCAATTTGTATCGAACTCAAAATATCTTTTTGAAAAAAAAATAATTTTTGTCTAGATTAGCCAAACTTTGATATTTTATATATCAAGCAGTATAATTTTATGAGCAAACCAAAAGTGAGTAAAAAAAAAATCAGTGTTTATAGCCTAGTTCTGCCATTTGCTATCTGGGTAACCTTGGGTAAATCACTTAAACTCTTAAGATATGAGCATCCTCATTTGTAAAATTTAAGGCTTATATTAATTTTAGCTCCATATTCTATGATCCCAGAATTTACAAAAATGAAAGGAAAACAAAGCAAAAGGGGAGCTTAGAGACAGATTATTTAGTACAATACTTTTTCCCCGCATTAGATATCAAAAAAGTACATTTTCACCAATAGCAGGTGTAATAGAGAAGAGGAAACCCTGGAGTTGGATTCAAAAGATTGTAGATCAAGTTCTGACCATCACTAAGATCTCTGTAACCATGAGCAGGTCGTACGTTCTGAGCTTTCTTTACTAAACAACAAAATTAAAAGCCTTTAGTTTTTCCCTGTTTCCTGAATAAAATAAATTTCATACTCCTTTGCCTGGCATTTGAAGCCCTCCACAATCCACTAATACCCGGCCTTTGTCCAGCCTAATTTGATGTAACTCCCCATCCACGCAAACTAGTCTCTTCTCTGCCTCTGTTCCTACCTCTCCATATTTTTCCACCTCTGTGCCAAGGCAAGTGCTGTTCCTGTGCCTGTTATATTCACCCTCTTAACTATTTACCTGCTAAAATCTTGTTGTTGTTCATCCTTTGTTCTCAAAGAGGATCAATGTCATCACAAGGGTAATGTTTTGAATTGCACATTAACTGGATTTAAGTGAGACAGAGCTGCACAAATGCATCAGCTTCACCTTCTCCTTGCCTCATCAAAGGCCAGTGGCAAGTAAAAAAGTTAAGATAATTGGTGATTGCCCAGGATGCAGTGGGTGACTCACTTTTCTAAATTAAGGTCTTTCCTAGGTCTCTGCTAAATTCTTGTTTATCCTTTAAAATTCATCTTAGATGCCACTTCCATCATGAAACTTTCCTTGATGACCCCCCCCCCAGCCCTTTATGATTTTCCCCCTAAGAATTGATCTAGTGAAGATAAAAGATCACTTTTACATTTTCCTAATAAACTCTAAGTTCCATCAAGACAAGTACCATGTCTTAGCTAAACCTTGCATCATGTTCCCACCATGGTGTATACTGCACACATTAGCAGATGTATAATTAATTATACATTATAATCTGAAATATGTGGATAATAATATTCATAATTATCAACTCACATTAATGGGGGAAAGGCTCTGGAACTATAACATTCTAGTAAACAACTAGGCTAGTATGGTTCACTTTGGCCAGAGTGGGAAAGTGGGATCCTATATGCAAAAGAGCTAAAAAAATAAAGAACTAGGGGGGCAGCTAGGTGGCACAGTAGATAGAGCACCGGCCCTGGATTCAGAAGGACCTGAGTTTAAATCTGGCCTCAGACACTTGACACTTACTAGCTGTGTGACCTTGGGCAAGTCACTTAACCCCAATTGCCTCACCAAAACAAACAAACAAACAAACAAACAAACAAACAAACAAACAAACAAACAAACAAACAAATAAATAAATGAATAAATAAATAAATAAATAAATAAGGATTGGGTTTTTTGTTTGTTTGCAGAAATTTCCACAGGATTTCCTTTTTTTCCCTGGGTAAAGGTGTTAAAAGGATTATTTTATTCTCCATGGCTTTGCAATTGTTTTTACAAATTATTTTCTTATTCATTTATGAATTGCATCTCTAGTAAGAAGTCTTTTATTTTTGATTTTTTTAAATTCTGAATTTAAGAAATAAAATAAGCATTTCCTTAATATAGTAGAAAAAAAGTTGTTTGCATATAAAACTGCAAATCTATTATGGACAACTTAATATTCCTTTTGTATATAATAAAGTTTTAATACTTTATTCCCAGTCACTGGTCTAACTTTCTTGCCTTCAAATTCCATCTAAAATGCCACCTTTTATGAGAAGCCATTCCTGATCCCTGTCAATACTAGTACCTTTCCTCTGTTGATTATCTCCTGTTTTTCTTATATGTAGCTTTTTTCTACATAATTATTTGCATATTGTCTCCTTGATTTGACTGAGCTCCTTGAGGACAGGGACTATTTTTGTTTGTTTGTTTTGGGGAGGGAAACTGTATCCTCAGAGCTCAACATGACTCCTGGCACTTAATAAATGCTAATTGACTGACTATGGGTATACTCCAGAGCTTCTTCCTGGACCCTCCTCTCTTCTCATTTAGTGATCTAATCAGCTTCTCTGGGTTCATTAGGCATCTCTATGCAGATGATTCAAAGATCTAGATAGAGCCCTAGTCTCTCTCCCTACCTCTAGTCCCATCTTACCAACAGCACATCTCCAATTGGCTGTCCTGTATAAATCTGAAACTTGATTGGCCCAAGACAGAATTCTTTATTTTCCCTCCAACCCATACCACCTCCTTTTCTTTTTCTGTTGATAAGATCATCTTCTCATTCTCCTCCATTTGGAACCTCCAGTTGTTCTTGATTCTTCCCTCTCCCTCAATCCACCCCATATCCACTCAGTTGTTGAGTCTTGTTGAATATATCTTTACAATAATACATCATTCATTAGTCCCTTTTTGTATACTCACACAGTCACAACACTAGTTCAGGTCCTTATTACCTCTCCTTTTGACAAGTATAAGAGTCTCCTCATTACATTTCCAGCTTCTAGACTTATATTAGTTGTTTCTCCTTCTAATCTCCCTTTCATTGAGCTGACAAAATAATGATCATGTCACTCCCCTACTCAAGTACCTTCTGGGATTCCTGTTTCCTCAAGGAAAAAAATAGAAGCTCCTCAACTTGATATTAAATACCATTCATCATCTGACTCAAGCCTCCTTTTCCAGGGTCACTGTGCATAATTGCTTTTTACCAACTCTATTTTCAAGCCAATTAAATAACTTACTGTTCTCCAAAGTTGGCCATCCATATACCTGCATCAATGCCTCTGCATAAACTGTTCCCTAAGTCTTTGCTTTGTTCTTTAGAAACTCCTGGCTTCCTTCAGTGTCTTTCTTTCTCTCTTTCTTTCTTTTTTGCGGGGCAGTTGGGGTTAAGTGACTTGCCCAAGGTCATACAGCCAGTAAGTGTTAAGTGTCTGAGGCCGGATTTGAACTCAGGTACTCCTGAATCCAGGGTCAGTGCTCTATCCACTGCACCATCTAGCTGCCCCCAGTGTCTTTCTTGAACCCCTTAATTATCAGGACTTTTTTGCTCTTTCAAAATAGAATATATGTATATGTGTGTATGTATACACACATATACATATATATACATATACAGATATGTGTGTAAATATATACATATATGTGTACATGCAGACACACATATATTATATATAGATAAATATATGTATATATATACATATATACATAAATGCACACACACACACACAAAGTTATATTCCATCCACTCACCTTTCTGTATAATAAAAACTCTTTGAGGGAAGGGCCTACTTTTCATTCATTCTTGTATCATTCATACCTAGAAGCACTTTGAACATACTAATACTTGATAAATAATTTCTACTTAATAATTTGACTTAATGATTAATTATAAGTATTAAAGAAATTAATTTAATTTATGAATATCTAATTATAACTTTTGTAAATGAATTTAGTAAACTTAATTTGCCTAATAATGTAAAAAAAATTAAATTCCTTCAAAGTTAGCCAGCCTAATAGGTGGTAGAAAGTCAGTCTGTGAAGAGGGGGATAGAGATAACTAGGGATTCCCAGTTTATCAGTCCCACAGAGGGATGCTGGAACTTTGGGTTTACAAAGGCTGAGCCTGACCCTGGTCCCCTGGAAGCCTCCTCTCCCTTACCTTTTTCAATAATGCCACCATTCCTTTACACCATGTGGAGGAGTAGTGAACCCGTTCTACTTTGAACATGTTGAGGATCTCATCGATTGGTGTGGCTGAATGGATTTCATAAGGTCTCTGAAAAAAAAAAGGAGAAAAAACAGTGAGCATATGGCCTTCTTACTGAGCATTAGCTGAGACCTATAACCCTGGGAAAATCATTTCATCTCTCTGGGCCTCTGGTTCCTCATTTATACAATGAGGATAATGTTTGCCCAATCAATGACCACAAGGGAACATTGAGGAAAGTCCTGTGTAGAACTTATCACACTATATAAATTGTGTTATTAATCCTTCATGTAGGCCCTTCTTTGATGCCTCATGCTATGCAGGTTTTTGATGACTGCCACTTGGAGAAGTTCTAGCACTTTTTCCTGGGCAGGAATAGTTTCAAATTTGGGATAAGTAATGGACTGTTTTTGTTTTCTGAGGACCTAATTAATTAACCATCATTCAATTAATATTATTAAGCATTTTTGTATCTGACTCTAGCTTTGTAGATTCAAAGAAAATATCACAGTTCCTGTCTTCAAGGAACTTATGTTCTCATGGAAAAGACAACATAGATAATGAATAGATAGAGGGAGGGATGGATGGATGGAGGAATGGAGGCCTCTGTAAGGTTCCATTTCTCAATCTGTAAAATAGATAAAATAATAGCACCTTGCTCACAAGGTTGTTATGAAGATCCAATGAGGTGTCCCTGGTGAAGAACTTTACAATCTTTAAAGACCCCAAATGCTCAAATAGATCTATGGTCACATTAATTTGTATGTTCCTTCCCTGCAATGATGGTCCCTCTACAACCCTGTATCAATATTTCTTTCCAGCCTCATCGGACATTACTTCCGCTCTTACACTCTACAATGCAGTAGAACTAGCCTTCTCTTGGTTTGTCACATAAAAAGCTCCATCTCCCATCTCCTTGCCTTTACATTGGTTGTACCCTCTGCTTGACATGAACTCCTTCATTGCCTTCACATTGTATGCCTCTCAGGCACCATCTTCTGCATGAAGCCTTTCCAAATCCCTCCTCTTCCCCCAGCTACTAAGGTTCTCCCTCCTAAACTAACTTCATTTTAATGACTATATATTAATTTATGTTTATTCATTTAAATTTATTCTACTGTATAAGTGTGTATAGATGTACATATTATCTACCTTATTTTAATATGAGCTTCTTAGGAATGGGGACTGTTTCACGCGTTATACTTCTTTCCCCAGTACCTAAGAGTGCCTGGCATAAAACAGGTGCTAAATAAATGTTGATTGATTGAATGAATGATTCAGACCCTAAACCATGCATGCTTGATCATCCTAGGTAACTCTTTTCCATGTCCTCCCATAAGTTCATTATAGATCAGCTCATTATGTTGACTTTACATATGCTCACATCACAAAGAAAGTGTTCAAGTCTGCTTTTTATCACTCACTTATTTTCATTTTAGAATAAACATTTATCTTATAGTATCCTTGATCCCCATTTTTCAAAGTTCCTTATCTGTTTTAGACTCCAACCTGCTTCCTATTTCGCATCTCTCCATTGTCCTCTGTGCCATCTTCATTCTCAGGTCCTTGAAGATCCTTATATTCCTCCAGCTATATAACAATACAGCTATATAACGCCACCAGTAGAAAAGAAAATAAATATCACAGAGCAAAATGGAAAGGTACTTGGTGGGTGTGAGCAAATCTTAAAATACTATATAATGAGAATGAATTTATAACTCATAGTCCTCATTTCTTTTTGGCATGAAGAGTTCAAATATCATCATAATAGGAGATAACCCTGAGAAGGTGGGTTAGAAACAGAGGGTGAAGATGGGAAGTATTGCCAATAGTCTTTCACACATCCATTTTCTCCTCTCTACTCACAATACTACTATGCTAGCACAGGCTCTCATCATCTCTTCCCTTAACTAATATTGTTAAATGATAAATAAGTTTTAAGATAACAAAAACAAAATAAAATGAACATTTCCTTATGACACAAAAATAGGATTGTATATTAATCTGAGAATCTCTATTATGTAGAGGTTTGATTTCTTTTAAAGCATATAATAAATTCAACATATAACTTTCAAAGTTGTCCTGCTTTTTGTGATTTTTATCTGGCCATTCTTCTGTTTTCTTTTGCATATTGTGAGAAAATAATGGGGTTTTGGGACGCCTAGAGGTCCCTGCTTGAGGGCCTAACCCAGAGTGCCTTGCCTGACCTTTCTTGGGGCCATCCCAGAGTCAGGAGAATTTCCAAGGAAATGTATACTGACCTTGCTGATTAACTCACTTAAAGTTAACTTACTTAAAACCACACCTACCTGAAAGCCTTGCCTCTCAGAGGGTCTGTCCTCTGAACTCTGACCTCAGCACATTCTGTTCATGGACCACCCTCAAGTCCAGTAAACCAATAGATTTTAATAATGGTAGCCAATTAGCTTTGAGCAGTGTGGAAAGGCTGCCTCCCCTGTGAACTGGAAGGAAGAGGGTACGCTGGGAGATGCACTCTTGGTGGGGGATTTGGAGGAGGAGGCAGCCACACTGAACTCTAATTCTCCTGTCTCCTAGATAGAACCTTCTGAACTTTCTGAGCCATGTGTTCTCTCTTTACTAATATTTAATATGCTTTAATAAATGCTTAATGCCCCAAACTGGTGCTAAAGCCTCTAATTTATAAGTAACACTATATTAGGAACCCCAGCTAAGTTTCCCTAAAACTTGGGACAGAAATAGAGTGACTGCATATAATTTTAAATGCCACAATATTTTAAAAATTCTTCAATACTCTTCTTTTCTTTCTTTCTTTCTTTCTTCCTTTTTGGTTACCCTGTTCTTAGCCCCTTGTTACCTTACATCTACCCCAAAATCAGAAAAAAAAGCAAAGATCTTCTAACGAATGTGTGTAGTCAGGCAAAATAAGTCCACCACATTGACCATATCCCAAAGTGTACATTTCACTTGACATTTTGAGACTATCTCCTGTCTGTTAGGATGTGGGTAGCAGACTTCATGATCAATCTTCTGGAATTATGTTTGGTCATTTCACTGGAAAGGATTGTTAGGATTAAGGGACTCAACATTTTTCCTAATCTTTAGACTCCTCCTTCTTTAATCTATTCTCCACATGACTGGAAAAATAATCTTCCTAATGTTTATGCCTGATTGCCTTTTTACCTTAATAAAATAATCTTCACTAGACCCCTATTGCTTATGCTATTAAATATAAATATATTACCTGGCATTTAAAGTTCTACAAAAGCTAGTTGCTACCTACGTTTCCAGTTATATTTTATATCCAACCCTAAATCCCCCAAATGGATGATCAGCTTTTCCCTGAGCTCAGTATGCCCTTTCCAAATTTATTTCATTTTTTGCAGGCTCTTCCCTATTCCTGGAACTTTAAATACTCAAAATGCTCATGGGATCTATGAACTTCTTGATTAGAATAGTCTCTCCAATGATGAAGACTACAACTCCACCATGCCATTCATAACAGTCATTGATGCTCCGTTAGTTGTGAGTACATGAATCACATGTTCTCCAAAGAACCGAAAATTAATATCATACATAGGAGAATAGAAATTCACTTGTATTCCTTCAATTCTTTAAAAGCTAACTCATGTGCCCACACCCTTGTGAAGTCTTACCCACACCTCTCACTCGAAAGTGTTTCTCTTCCTTCTCCAATCTTCCTATACTACTACCTGAATCACTCATCACATTCTACATTGTATCTACTTACTTGTGTACATATTGGGTCTTCATAAGATTATACCCTCCTGGAGGGCAGGATGTATCACTTATCATCCTTGTAACCACAGACCTTGATACATAGTAAGTGCTTAATAACTTTTTGTTGAGTTGAATTGATTTGATTCCAGGAAAGAAATTTTATCCTTACCTACAGGAAATGAGGACCAATAAAAAAAATTTTTGAGTGGGAAAGTAACATAATGAAAACCAGCTATTAGAAAGCCTTATCTGGCAGCCCATAAAGATATGTAATGGAGAAAGGTGCTACTTCTGCCCTGTCCTGTTCCATCACATTCTTCTGTCTCATTGGCTCATCTCCAAGTAATAAATACTTACCTTTGGAGGAAAGGTTGGGAATGATATGTGAATATCCAAGTGTTTAATCAAATGTGATGAGACTCTGGACTGTTTATTGGGAATGCTTGGAATTTCTTTTTTCTCTCTTAATAACCAGTATTTAATGTGAGAGTGTTTTGCATGTTTATAGATCTGTATTTAAAGCATGAAGGATCTCTGGGGGAGAAGGGAACATGATTTTAAACACAACTTCTATTATTGCCTTTCATTTGTAACCCTTAACACCCGCCTTATGCATCACAATCAGGTGTAACTGCTCGATTTCTCTCATAAAGCAAAATGCCATGAAATCACCTTGATTGCTACAGGACTAATAATCTTGAAGGGATAAAGGTTTGAGTTTTAGAATATTTTTTCAAGAAATGCTGTTTTCTTCATTTCAGATATAGACATGAAATAATATTACTAAGGATCACAGAATAGAGAATTGGGTTGTATCTCTTAGATTCTTGTTCATCCATTTTAGATGTCTTTCACTGACTAATGTACAAAGCAACAAATATTTTTGAGAATGTCTTGTGTGCAAAGCAGTGCAAATTGGCCTGATGAACAGTATAATGTGATGTGGTAGAAAATATACCACTTCTAACATCCTGCCTAATAAATCTTTTCTTCTGTCCTCAACCTCCTACCCTTCTCTATCTCCCATTTCCAAAGTTAAAAGGGATGCTCTCTCATCTGAACACTACTATCACTTTTTGACCTTTCCCATGAACATACAATGTTCTATTTTATATCAAAATTATTTACAAATGTGACATAGCTTCCTATCAGACTCTTAGAGTCTCAATTCATCCCTTACTTGCACAATTGAATCAGGGACAGGCACGTTGGACCTGACCTGGGACCCTGCCAACATCTCAGTATAGTGTGAAGATGCAAATGCAAACAGTTGCCAAAAAGAAACAGAGCTTTAGAAATATGGGCTGAGTCATCCAAATGATCATTTCCTTTGACATATCCTGTTCTGATTCAATATTGACAACTTTGTTCTGCTATCAATTTCTCCCATTTGTGTCAGCTCCTCGGATTTCAACCATGAAAAGAAACCCTGGTCTTGAACTAATCTGACCTTTTGGTTTATGATTTTTCCATTCAAAATGTAAGCAGGGGTGCTCGTGGTGGTGGTAGTAATGATGGTGGTGGGGGGTGGGGGTGGGGGTGTAGTGGTGGTAGTAACGATGGTGTTGGCAGTGGTGGTAGTAATGATGGTGTTGGCAGTGGCGGTAGTAATGATGGTGTTGGCAGTGGTGGTAGTAATGATGGTGGTGGGGGTGGTGGTGGCAGTGGGGGTAGTAATGATGGTGATGGGGGTGGGGGTGGTTGTTGGTGGTGGTCATGGTAGTCATGGTTAGGATGATGATAAAAAGCAGCTAGCACTTTATATAGCACTTTAAAGTTTGCAAAATATATATGTTAACTCATTTGATCCTCTTGAAAACCTTATGAGATAAATCTAATTATTACCCCTGTTTTAAAGATGGGAACACAGAGAGGTTAAGGGAGTTAACCCACTAGTATCATGGGCTGGATTTGAATTAAGGTCTTCCAGACATCAGGTCTATCACTCTATAAATTAAACTACCCAGCTGCCTCAGTGGAACTGAAAGAAACCTCTCCCCCAAGACTGCTTTTTTCCCCCACTCCACCTACTGCTACTAGGATAGTAGAACAAGCAATAAGCTTTTAGATTGTAAACTCTGTGATGGCAGGGACCACAACATAACTCTCTTAATATTTCTATGATACCTAAAGTGTTTCGCATATAGTAAGTATTGAATAAAATGGAGTAGAAGGGGAATAGGGAGCAAATACATTATTTATTTTTCTTCTCTCCCACACCTTCACATATTGGTTTGCAATAGATGCTTAATAAAAAGTTGTTCATTGGACGAAATTGACAAATGATGCTGTATTCCCCCCTTAATTTCTCCACATATTAAAATATAGACCCCCTCCCCAAGTATCAACAACCCCATCACTATGTTTTCAGCATAAGGTATCAAGGTAGAACCTGTGTGTTCCAGGTGGTTTGTTGCCTGTAAGCAAACCAAAGACTTGATAAAGTTCCAAGAGGTTTTCTTCCTTTTCAGCACAAATGAAAGCATTTCATCCACCACCTATGGACACAGCTAGACCACAGTTTTCTTCCAGCCAATCCCATTTCATCAACTCTCTCATCTAACTTTCCTACTCCAGAATTTATTTGAATTTGCACCATGGTTGCTACTCCCCCTGGCTAAGAAAAGAAGCATGTTTTGGAAGCATATTTGACATGACAAAAAAATTATAGAATGACTTCTTGGCTAATCTGAACATACTGTTTCATCTGGCCCAAAAGCTTCAGGGCCACAGATAGGAGTTCTTGTATGGTGGAGCAAATCACCCTCCTTTCCAGAGTGAGGTACAAAAAAATGTAGCTTTTCTTACGAAGCACTGGGGTTTCTGAACATTTGCTGATTCCAATAAAGAGACAGGGACAAGTTGAGCCTGATTGGACAAAGGCCCAGAGATTTGTTATCTGGTCCCAGGACTATGTTGCTTTGCTACTGTCCAAGGGTAATTTTCCTTCTCCCAAGCCTTTCTAACAGAATGAGAAATGGAACATCAGTTAAGTTAGTTTTATTATGTTTTAGCAACTATTCTGGAAAAGACAATCCTTGTTGTTGTTGTTGTTGTTGTTATTTGATGGGGCAATGAGGGTTAAATGACTTGCCCAAGGTCATACAGCTAGTTAAGTGTCAAGTGACTGAGGTCAAATTTGAACTCAGGTCCTCCTTAATCCAAGGCCAGTGCTTTATACACTGTGTCACCTTGCTGCCCCTGGGAGAGACAATTCTAAACTCTTGGACAAAAGTTTTCAGAGTCTTTGAAGATTGTAAATAACCTCAAAGAAGCAATGAAGGACAGTGGGTAGAACATGAGACTTGGGGTCATTATACTTGGGTTCAAATTCTCTTCAACGACTTAACAGAATTTGTTTTGTTTTGTCTTGGTTTTTTAGTGAGGCAATTGGGGTTAAGTGACTTGCCCAAGGTCACACAGATACTGTCAAGTGTCTAAGGCTGGATTTGAACTCAGGTCCTCCTGACTCCAAGGCTGGTACTCTATCCACAGTGCCACCTAGCTGCCCCCACTTAACAGAATTTGGACTGAGCTTTTAAGGAATCTAGGAAAGCCAGGAGACAAACATTAGATGAGAGAGCATTTCAGGCATGGGAAATAGCCTTTTAAAAAGCATCAAGGTCAGAGTTGAAATGCCACATATAGGAAATAGCCCATTTATAGGGCTGATAATAGAGAAGTTCTAACTTCTTTAAGAGTCAGTTTTCTAATTTATAAAATGGGGATAATAAACCTCAGACTACTTACCTCAGGAGGCAAGGTGATATAGTGAACAAAATATTAGGACTTTTGGTCTGGCAGATCTAGTTCAAATCCCATCCCTGGAGTTTACTTAGAAGTGGCCATAATCCTGTCACTTATCCTTTCTTAGATTCAGGCCACTCCCTAAGACTTACTAAATTAGAGATTCACTACAATCAGCATGGTTACCTGCACACAGAGGGAGTCTCCACCGTGGGGAAATCATAGATCTTTGATATACTACCTTAAAGGGTAAGCATGAGAAAAGTACTCCTCAATCCTGAAAAGTACTGTAGAAATAGGAGTTAGTTTCCATTATCTTCTTTTCCCCAGAGCTTCAGCTCAAAAATCATAGAATCTTGGAGTTTCAAAAGATTTCAGAGGTCATTAACTCAACCTCTTGTCCGAAACATGAATCCTCAATGAATGATCAATCAATAAAAATTTATTAAATGCCTACCATGTGCCAGGTAATATCCTAATGTACAACATCCCTGACAAGTGGTAATCTAGCCTGCCCCCCACCCCACCCCTCCTCTCTTTTGTGGGGCAATGAGTGTCAAGTGACTTGCCTAGGGTCACACAGCTAGTCAATGTCAAGTGTTTGAGGCTGGATTTGAATTCAGGTCTTCTTGAATCTACGGCCAGTGCTTTATCCATTGCACCACCTAGCTGCTCCCCTAGCCTCTCTTTAAGACCCTCAGTGATCAGGGACTCACTGCCTCCTATATCTTCTCCATTTAATTTTTAGAAAGCTATGTTGGCTTTTTTTTTTCTTTTCTGGAAGTGAGGATGTCTCATCAATAGCTGAGCCAGGAGGGCAAACAAAAAGCTAACCACTTTCTTGTGTGACTTCCCATTACTCCCCATCATGTACTCACTGTTTCAGACATATTTATCTAATGTCTATTCCCCATAGATGAAATTTCAGTTGTTCCCTCGATGCTTTTAAATGGGCTATTTCTTATACCTACAATAGTCTTCCCATTTTTTGCCTTCTGTAATCCCTTCAAAGCTCAGCTCATATTTTGCCTCTTCCATTCATCATTTTCTCCCCCCTCACTCCTCTGGACTTCTCCATCATGCTATAGACCCTTTAGTTCTAAAACTCACAAGTTCCCTTTGCTCCTAGGGCCCCTCTCCCTGACTGGAGAATGGAGAGCTCCTCCCAGAGCCTCCATTTTAGCAGGTGCCCAGGCCTACCATCTCTTCCTTTTCCACCTGTTTATATTTTTCTAGACTTTTCCCATCATGCTTATGGGCAGAATCTTTTCCCTACTTCTCCCCTTGTCAGCTTCCTTTTGTGTGTTACTGCCCTCATTGGAATGGAAGCTCTTTGAGGGCAGGTATGTGTCTTTCACTTTTCTTTGTATTCCTAAAGCTTAATGTAGTGCCTGGCACATAGTAGGTGCTTAATAATTGTATATTTATTAATAATTCTAGAAGAAATGGTTCCTTCTATTAGACTGGCTTGACTACCTGATTATTCATGTATTTCCTTATTAAGTATAAGTATTTCCTTATTCCTCTATTTCCCTCCATTGCCCTCCTGCTCCTAATAATGTATTTACTTTGCATAGATTTTTTTTATTGTCTTCTTGGTTTATATTTCTCCCTCTGAGAGAATAAGAACTCCCAGAGAACAGGAGCCATTGCCTATATATCTGTGTATCCACAATGCCTAGCATAGATCCTGGCATATAATAAGTAGGTGCTGGATAAATGGTTGTTGAATGAACAAGTGCCCCACACCAAAGAAATTACAAATCTGAACCAAAATGGAAAAAAAAAAAAAAGAAATGACCTTCCATCAAGCTAACATTTTCCAGGCTGCAGAAACTGAATTTTCCCTTTGGAAAAACCAATTCAAAGTCCTGTCATGCTCCCTGAAAAGAATTCTTGGCAGAATTCAAAATGAAACCAAAGATCTCCAAAGCTAGAGAGATTGGGCCATCGCTTTATTTGAGGAAATACTTGTCTTTCTTTGTGAGAATTAGGGGATAGTTATGACCCAAAAGGAATGACTGATAATCTAGCCGCTTTTTTTATTGCCTGGGAATTTCAGTCACACCTTGGAAAGTTCCGCTATAACTTTCTCCCAGTAATTGATTAGCTCAGCAACATATACTCTGGTAGTGACTATGGCCTATGGCTCAGCTTACCATCTTAGTCATTGCCTTCTTAGGGTACATATCAATGGAACAAAGAAAGTCAGAAAAAGCCTGCAGGACTTAAGAGCTCTGGTGGAAATCAGTGCTGTTCTGATTGGTGCATTTAGGGAACATTTAAACAGTCTTTTTAAAATTTTAAATACTAGGGAAAACACACATACAATAAGTACAGTTTTTGAGAAATGTAAAAAAACTGAGATTTAGAATCACAACATCAGAAGGAGGACTTATAGGTAATTTTCTGCTAGTTTTCAAAGAACATTAGGGTTTAATACCCTTTGATACTCTGAACCTCAGTTTCCCTTTTTCTAAAATGGGAGTAAAAAGTCCTTTTGTACCTATTATGCTTACAGGGCTGTTGTAAGAACAAAAGGGTGGAATGTTGCAATTAAAGCAATTCTATGTCAATTATCATTATCATTATTATTTAACAGAGAAGAAAACTGAATCCCAGAAAAGAGACCACAGCCATGTAGTAGTTCTGATAATAGATCACATTTGTATACTTTTTAAGGTTTACAAAGTGTTTTATATATGTAGTCTTCTTTTAACCCTAAAAAAGCCCTGGGGGATAGGTGCTATTGTGATCCCTGTTTCCCAGATGAGGAAACTTATGGTCAGAGAGGCTGAGATTCAGGCTCAAATAACTAGCAAGGGTTTGAGGTGAGATATGAACCTTGATCATCTGGGGTCCAGGTTTTGTGTTCTATCCCCTATACTTTGCTGCCTTTCTATGTAAGAGGGACAGCCAGCACTTGAACTCAGGACTCTTCTCTGATTTAGCTACAATATAGCATGTATGAAAACAGCAAACATTTATTAAGCACTGAATGTGTACAAGGCCTTGTACATATTACTGGGATTAAACTTTTATTTTATAGGTATCACCCAAATGCTTCTAAACTCTCATCTCCCATTCACTAGGGAACAGAGAGTATTCCTTACCCAACCACGCAATAATTCATAAGCTGTAACTCCCAGGGACCACCAATCTACAGGGTAGGAATACCCTGGGCCTCCATCCATAAACACCTGGAATACTTCTGGAGCTGCCGAAGAGAAAAGAACAAAGGAGATATAAACCATCACACTCATTTTACACAGGCCTGCCAGGTGCATTTCCACCTAATATATGTGGGGTGGGTGGCATCATGGAAAAAGGTATCGTCTATGATCCAGGAAGACCTGGGGTTCAGATCCTGCCTCTGACAGTCCAGAGAACTGTCTGGACTGTCACAGTCCAGAAGAACCCTTCTTCTCCTGACCTAGACCTCTTTCCACCCCTGAGGCTCTGCATCTCTTGGAGCTCAGTAAAATTGTTCTTTACCTAGTCATATTCTTCAACAAACCTTTATTAAGCACTGATTTTGTGCTAAGTATTAGGGATATAGAAACACAAATAAAATGACCTTTGCCTTGGAGAAGCCTACATTCTTCTGCCTTCTCAGATTTAACCAAAAGGCTCCATTTAATAATAATTTTTACAAGACAGATGGAAGTTGATTTTAACTTCTGTTCTCCCCAATTTGCCTGCTTATGCACAAACTCAGTGGAAACCCTCATAGTTCTCCCATCATCTGCCCAGTGGTATGCCAATATCAATTCTCAAGCTGACTGTGTACTCCTAAGCAGGTCACATCACCTCTTAGTGCACTTGGAAGCTCATTAAGCCTACAAGTTGCAGAAATGTTGCCAGTGGGCAAGAGAGTTTCCTCACAGATAAATTCCCCATACCATAAAAAGAGTAAGTTCAGTCCCTCTTCACTGTATGATGTAAAATGTCATTTTTATTCAAATCACAACTTGCCATTTTACTGGAATGCTAAGCTCAGAAACGTGTTCCACCTAAAAGAATGGAGTCCTTGATACAGGCCCTTCTACTACTTTCATCTTTGATTCTTTCTTCTTCTTCATGACCTCTCCAACTGCCACTAAATCCTGTTGCTCTTCCTTTCAATGGGGATAACAAAATAAACAAAAAAACCTCTCTGAACTTGGAGGAGAGAAGGGAAGGGAAGGCAAGGCAAGGGTAGGCAACACTAGGGAAGAAGGGAAAGGAGTAGAGGGAAGGGGAGAAGAGGGAAAGGGAGAGAGACAGTAGAGAGAGAATTCATTTTTACTATGTTCTAGGGAGTGTGTTGAGCACCAGGGATATCAATTATAACGATTAGAATGATGCCACCTACTGGAAACTTACTGTAGAAAACCTCCACCATGAGGTAAAGGTCTCTGAGGGCAAGACCATGCGTCCTTTCTTTGGTGTCAGGAAGTGACATTTGCTTGTGGGAGGAAGAAGGGGGAGGCTGTCACTCTGACTCGTGCTCTTTTCTGTGGACTCTGGCAGAGAGCAGAGCTAGGAATGCTCTCTCCCTTTAATAGATAGAGGCCTTTCCTTCTCTCTTTACCAAATTTTTATTCTCCTTAATAAATGCTTAAAAGTCTAACTCTTGCTAAAGCTTGTAATTTATTGGCAACCACTCATTAGATTTTAGATAGTTTAGCTAGAATTTTAGCCCTTAACACAATAAAAGCACCATGGATGGGACTTGCCCTCAAAGGAATTGACAGTCTAAAGAAGGAAGGAAGATAATACATGTAAGAGACAGAACAGGAAGGGTACATAGACTGTGATGTGGTTGGAAATGTTCAAGCATTGCTGTGGAGGCCTGAAAACCAAGCTATATAAGGCTAAAGCTGGTTTATTAAAGCCCAGAGAGGTTTGAGGATCATAGTCCAGAATTCTCTTCCAGAAGAAGGCAAGTGTTGGCCCAACTGGAAAGAGAATGGCTAGAGATGTCCAGCGAGATGTTAAGGAAATTCTTCTGAATATTGAACAAATTGCTGAAGCCTATAAGTTTCATACCTCATTGATCCCAGGTTTCCCCCTTTGGTCAAGAACAATAAGCCTAATTTTCTTCCATAAGACATTCCAACAGATTTTGAAGAGAACAATAATGTCCCCCTGAAGCCTTCTGTTCTCCAAGGTCCTAAGACAATGAAATTTTATAGGTGGAGGAATATTAATACATGGGATAGCAAGGGTACTAAGGATCTTTAAGATCATCAAATACAACCCACTCATTTAATGGATGGGTTCATCTAAAACCCTGAGAAGTCAAATGACATATATAAAGTTACACACAGGTAGTAAGTGCCTTATCCAGGAATAGAACCCAAGTCTCCTCAGCCTAATGCTCTCTTCTTTATACCAGGTTGTTACTCTTAAGCTAATCAGCTAAATTTTATGCTTTAATTTCCAGGAATATTTTAGGAAATATATATCATCCCTGACAAATTAATTTGCAGATGTAATTCCATCCTGTATTTGTCAGAGAAGAAAAAATCATAACTATGAAGCCATAGCATGTTGTAACCAGAAATGTTGCAATCCAGTTTCCAGATGAGTGTTCATTCTGTCTAGAGAATTGCATATTTAAGTTAAGGGAGTTGAACTAGATGGTGTCTAAGTCATCATTTCTGAAAACTGATCATTCTAATGGGTCTGATGAGAAAAGATGCCATTGTCATATGTCTTCAATAGCAACAAAACTTTAAATATAGAACATGATTAAGAAATAGTCATTGGGGCGGCTAGGTGGCGCAGTGGATTAAGCACCGGCCCTGGATTCAGGAGGACTTGAGTTCAAATCCGGCCTCAGACACTTGACACTTACTAGCTGTGTGACCCTGGGCAAGTCACTTAACCCCCAGTGCCCCACAAAAAAAAAAAGAAAGAATCATTGAATAAAGGGGATGCATTTTGGGGGGAGGGGAGTGATAGTGCCCCTTATGGGAGGTCTTCAAGTAAAGGCTTTATAACCAACTGTTGACTATATTTTATGGGCATTCCAACTCATGGAAAAAGACGAGAGGAATATAGGAGTTCCAGATCAGTCATTCAATAGGCACTTATTGATGTATTAAAGGAATGAAAAAAAAAAAAACACCCTCAACTATCTATTTTCAAGGAGATCACAGTGTAATGAGGAGACGACATGCAAACAAACTACGTACAAACAAGATATATGCAGGACAAAGTGGGGATAATCAAAAAAGGAAAGGAACTAGGATTGAGGAGGATCAGGAAAGGCATCTTGTAGATGATTAAATTTTAGCTGAGACTTGAAGGAAGCCAGGAAGTGGAGATGAGGAAGCAGAGAATTTCAGGTATGGGGGATAGTGGGTGAACATGCCTGGAGATGGGAGATGGAGCATCTTATGTGAGGAACAGTTAGAAGACCAATATCACTGGATTACTGAGTAAATGGGAAGGAGTAAGTTGTAAGAACTATGGGAATGTAGGAGGGGATCAATATATGAATATCTTTGAATGCCAAACAGCAGATTTTATCTTTGATTGGAAGTTACAGATGTTCTCTAGAGTTTATTGAGTGTGGTGGGAGAGAGAAATATGGTCAGACCCATGTTTTAGGATGAGCACTTTGAAAGGTAAAGGGAGGATGGACTTGAATGGGCAGAGACTTAAGGCATGGAGAAAAAACAAAAGGCTATCATAATAGTCCATGACTGAGGTGACGAGAGCCTGTATTAGGATGGTGGCAGTATCAGAAGAGAAGCAAGAAGGGTATTTGTTTTTAAAATGTTATAAATCTAGAAACAACAGGACTTGGAAATTGATTGGATATAGTGGGTGAGAGAGAATGACAAGGTGAGGATGACTCTAGCTAGGTTTGAGTCTGGGTGACAGGGAAGGTAGTGCTCTCCTTGATAGTAATGGAAGTTCAGAAGAGGGTATGTCTTGGGATGAAAGATAATGAGTTCAGTTTTAGATATATTGAGTATAATATGTCTATGGGTCATCCAGTTTTAAATGTCTAGCAGGCATTTATATATATATATGTATATGTATATATATGTATGTATACATATATACAATCACATTAAACATATTTCTGCATTAGTCATCTTGTGAAAGAAGAATCAGAGCACAAAGGAAAAACCTCTAAAAAAGAAGGAAAAAACCCAGCCCAAATGTAGAAACAGTATGGTTCAATCTGCATTTATAATCCACAGTTCTTTTTTTTTTTTTTTTGGATGTTGAGAACATTTTCTATCATGAGTTCTTTGGAACTGTTTTGGATCATTGCACTTATGAGAAGAGCCAAGTCTATCACCATTGTTCATCATACAATGTTGCTGTTACTGTACACAATGTTCGCCTGCTTCTGCTCCTCCCAGTCAGCATCAGTTCATGTAAGTCCTTCCAGGTTTCCCTGAACTCCTCCTGTTCATCCTTTCTTACAGCACAACAGTATTCCATTACATTCATATACCACAATTTGTTTAACCATTCCCTTGATTTCCAATTCTTTGCCATCACAATGAGAGCTTCTATGAATATTTTTGTACATGTGGGTCCTTTTCTCTCTTCTATGATCTCTTTGGGATTCAGACCTAGCAGTGGTACCACTAGATCAAAGGGTATGAACAGTCCCATAGCCCTTTGGGCATAGTGATAAATTGCTCTCCAGAATGGTTGGATCAGTTTGCAGCTCCACCAACAATGCATTCAATGCATTAGTGTTCCAATTTTTCTACAGCTTCTCCAACATTTATTATTTTCCTTTTTTGTCATATTAGCCAATCTGGTAGGTGTGAGGTGGTACCTCAGAATTGTTTTAATTTGCATTTCTCTTATCAATAGTGACCAATAGGCATTTTGAGATATGACTGCTATTGAGGAGAGAGGTTTGGGCTTGATAAAGTAGATCTGAGATTTCTAGGATCCTTTGATTATCTTTTGTTATAATTTCATTTGGTTTTCTGCCCATGACTAATACTAATACTACCATCTTGTTCACAGCATCCAAGAGAATTCATAGTAATGTAAGCCGATAAACATTTACTAAGTGCTGACTATGTTCCAGGAACTGTGCTAAGCACTGGGGATGCAAAAAAGAAAAAGAGACAGTCCCTACCATCAAAGAGCTTATAATAGAACAGGAGGAGACAACACATAAAAGGAAGCTGAACAGAGGGAGGGGCATGATAATGGTGAAGTCTAAGTCAGTGAAGCTGTGAAAAATGAAGAGTTGTCTGGGATTCTGAGCCATATTTAAAGGGAGGCTTTGGGAGGGAATTTTTTACTCTACCCCAGAGGCAATTAAGGATACTGATGAGGTATAAATACCAAAGCTGAGGAAAAGTGAAAATTACTTCATAGAATCATAAATTTGGAATTGCAAGGGAACTAGGAAGTCATCTACTTCACTTCTCCATTTTCCAGGTTCTGCACTAGGAACTAAATTGTCCATGGTCACATTGGCAGGAGTATGAGGCAGAACTGGGATCTGAAACAAGGTTGCCAAAGCCAAGGCTATTTCCACTGCTTCCTTCTTAAACAAAAGATTATAATCAATGTAATGTCATAGAAATTCATAACCAACTATTTGGGGAATTTTAATTAGTTTCTGTTTACTTTAGGGAAAAAGTGTCACATACTACAAACTAATTGCAATCGGTTTGCAAATCAGGAGAAGAGTCATAGTTCTGGTTATGACCATTACTAGCTGTGTTACCTTAGGCAAGGAACTCTGCCTCAGTTTCCTTCTCTATAAAGGGATTCAGCTATTTGTTTTCTTAAATCTTTTTGAGTGCTAACATTCTCTCTTCTAAGGCACCTTCAACCTATTATATCATCTGTACAAAAATCCCTTCCTGTTATGAAATTCTGTGTTCTAATGGTCCTTCAAATTTCATCTAAAGTCCCTCTTCTAGGAGTAGCTAGGTAGCACAGTGGATAAAGCACCGGCCCTGGATTCAGGAGGACCTGAGTTCAAATCTGGCCTCAGACACTTGACACTTACTAGCTGTGTGACCTTGGGCAAGTCACTTAAGTCTCACTGCCCTGAAAAAAAAGGAAGTCCCTCTTCTAACTCTAATTTTCTATGTTCCAAAATCCCTTCCACCTTTGGCTTCCTACAAATCTGTTTCAGAACAATCTTTATGGAAGAACAGGACTTAAGGCAAACTCTAAGGACCAGTGGATCCAGAGAAAAGAACAATGTATTTTTTCCCTATACTACCCAAGTTCAGATAATAAAAATGAGATCTCACACTTCAATTGCCCTTTGAAAAGTTTACAAAACACTCACCTTATGGCAATTCTGTGGGTATAAACAGTATAAGAATCATTATCCAAACTTCAGAGTTGAAGAAACTGAGATCTAGAGAGGTGAAATGACTCATTTAACATCTGACCACTAGTAAATGTCCATACTAAAATTGGACCCAGGTCTTCCATTCTCTAAAATATCTTGGACATTTGAGAAAAGACTTAACTTTCTGTGTCACCCACCCCTGGGAAAGTATGAGACACTCAATGGACATTTAAGTGACTGAGCACTCCCAATAATTTTATGGAGGGTTCCCAGAACAGAGGAAGGCAACAGAAACCAGACCACTAATTACCATGTTAGGATTTGGAGAGAAAGTTGAAACACAGTCCAGAAGAATCCTTCTTCTCTTGACCTAGACCTCTTTCCATCCCTGAGGCTCTGCATCTCTCAGAGCTCAGCAAAATTGTGCTTCACCTAATCAGACTCTTCAACAACAGTGCTTTATTAAGCACTGACTTTGTGCTAAGTACTAGGGATATAGAAACACAAATATAAAGGCCCCTGCCTTGGAAAGGCCTACATTCATCTGCCTTCTCAGATTTAACCAAAAGGCTCCATTTAATAATAATTTTAAAAGACAGATGGAAGTTGATTTTAACTTCTGTTCTCTTCAATTTGGCTGCTTATGTACAAACTCAGTGGAAACCCTCATCGCTCTCCCATCATTTGCCCAGTGGTATGCCAATATCAATTCTCAAGTCGTCCCAAACATTGCCATGAGTAGTTGGGTAATTCTGCCAGAGCAGGTTTTAAATAGAAAGTAAGAATTAAGCTTGAGGGGTGGCATGTAATCAGTTATTCAGAAACGCATTGATGTGGAGTGTAAAATTAAAGAAAGCAAATTCCCTCCTCCTCCCCCCCCCCGGCCTTGGAAATGTCAACATGAACTTGGTTGGACTATACATATTACACTAAACACTGCCAAACTGAGAATACTTCCTCACTGTTCCAAAAAAAAATAAAAAGAGCAAGCCCACTAATGATGATCATTATGAGCTTCCTGATTTAGCTCTCAGAATATGACTGAAAGCTGGGATTGCTGTGACTGGGTATCAATGCTGTTCAGCGACTAGACCTGCTGAGCCTGAAATCCTTCAACTCTAGGTTATATTCAGACTGTTATTGGGTCTGCTTTATTCTTGACTAGGAATACTGCAATAAATGCCATCAATCCAAGTACATTAAAATTGGAAAGAGGGAAGAAAGTACTTTTGCATACAGGATGTTCAAGAGGGATGATATCCTAGAACACATTATATAAAGCAAGGAAGGTGGAAGGACTTTAGAGGTGATCTCATTCCCTAATCAGTTAGTCGAACAGTCTACTATTTTCCAGTCACTGTAATAAGAACAGGAGATAGAAAAACAGCATAATGTTCCTTTATGTTTCAACTCTGCTGCATCTTTCCGGGACCCTCAATAGCTTAGGTGTCACTTAACAGAAACAGCTTGGAGATGGGATATTCTCCCTATGGGAAGAAGACCAGTCATCCATTCAGTCAATAAACATTTATTATGTGCCTTCTATGTGCCAAGCACAGTGTTAAGTGTAGAAATATAAAGGATAAATCATTCAGCATTTTTTGGACTCAGTTTTCTTTTTAGTTTTTAGTTTTTGTTTTAGTTTTTTTTTTTAGTGAGGCAATTGGGGTGCAGTGACTTGCCCAGGGTCACACAGCTAGAAGTGTTAAGTGTCTGAAGCCAGATTTGAACTCAGGTACTCCTGACTCCAGGGCCAGTGCTCTATCCACTGCGCCACCTAGCTGCCCCTGGACTCAGTTTTCTTATCTGAAAAATGAGGACACTGGGCTAGGTGACCTTTAAGTTCACTTGCAGTTCTAAATCTATGATCCTAAGTTGCATGACTTTAACTTAATTACTTATTTTCACATGGAGATAAAAATAAATATGCCACCTACCTATATAGTAAGATTTAGTAACATTGGGTAAATTACTCATAACCTCTTCACATGGAGAAAACAATAATTATACTATACATAGTAGGTAAAAAATAAACCAATTCATATTGATATTTCCAAGCCTATGTCAGAGGAAATGGGGTCTGGACATTTGGCTGTGTGCATCTTTAGCATCTTCAGCATACTGTAAAGTGCCATCCAACTTGTAGCTTTTAGCATTCTTGGTTTCCCTTCCAACTTTAAATCTATAATCTCCATGATTTTACCTTGAGCTGTTATTTAACTCCAAATCATATGTGGGAGAACACCAGGTAGAATAAGACCATTTAGGAAAATGGAAAACAGGAACCATGAGAATTGGTTGAAGGAACTAGAGTCATGGAGCCTCAAGAAGAAAAGGCTCAGTGAGAAGGGGACCATGATTGGAGTCATCAGCTTTTGAAAGGTCATCAAATGGAAGCTCCAGGCTGCACTCCTGACTCTTCCCAGATTTTCTCTACAATGCCCCCAAAACCTCATTACTCTGGAAGATCGATCTACTTTTGGATTTCATCTATTAGATGTACCATCTGGTCCTGTGGTATTTCCCTCCGATTGAATGGTTCCTGAGAAAACCTCCATTTTAAGGAGGAGGTGCAGACCAATAATGTCTTCATTCTTCTACAAGCTGCCCTCCTGTGGTCAGACTTTCTCTATCATGGCCCTGTGCTAGGTACTTTGATCCTACCCCTACTTTCAGATTCCTTTTATAGTGGTCCTCCTCTATTAGAATATAAGCTCTAAAACAAAAACAAACAAAAATATAAGCTCCTTGAGGGAAAGGTCTGTCTTGCTTCCTGCTTGTATTTGTATCCATAGAGTTCAGCACAGTTTACAGTACACAGTAAGTGGTTAATAAATGCTTGTTGACTTAATTCAAGTGCCAGTGAGTTAGCCAACACCAGGGGCCTTCATACACATCTTGGTTGAGAAATTGCCAGGAATATTTTAGAAAGGGGTTTCTGCTTGGATACAGACTGAACCAGATACCCTCAGAGCTACCTTCAAACTCTATGGTTAATAATAGTGATGAGAAAGATGATGATGGTGGTGGTGGTGGTGGTGATGATGACTATGGCGATGGTGACAATGGCGATGACAATCTTATACAGATTGTAGATATACATGTTGAATTTGAGTTGCTGGTAGAAATCTGACTCACTAAAATATCTTTAGTCCAAAATGTCTGGAGATAGCTGAAGATACACATCTGGGATCCAGGAGAAGAACCAGTGACTAAGTATGCCAGCTGAAGAGGACATGAGAATGAGAATGGATATGATTGTCAAAGGAGGCTTTTTCTCATTAGTCTGAGCACTGATGTCTTCCCTTCAAAATAACCTTGTTTTTTATTTTTTATATATTTCAAATATACCTATATATCTATTTGCTGTCTCTCTTCACTAGACTGTAAGTTCCTTGTGGGCCGGCCTACTTTTGTCTTTGTCTTTTTATTCCCATTTCCTATCACAGTGCTTGGCACAGAACTGACATTTAATTAATGCTTGTTTGCACCATTATTTGAGATATTATAAAAGGAACAAAGACAAGACCATTGGCAATGACAACAGTCAGGGATTAGGAAGAAAAGAAGTAGGCTGTGAAGGAAAGAGAGAAGAAAAAAACAGAAAAGTGTGAATCATAGAAGGCAAGTAAGTGACCATGTCTTATATGCTCACGGGCAGGTCATTTTCACCTGTCTTTTTCCCTTCTCTAATCTTTTGGATTAATGAAGTCTAAGATCTCTTACAATATCAAAACCCTGTAAAGAAGAGGGCTGAGATATTAAAATCACTTATTTTCAAAGTGCACTAGTGTGGGTAAGCCTTCCATATACCACAAGACAAGATGTTAGGATTGTGTGTGTAAATGTGAATATTTTCTCCATATATCTGAATCTTCCCATACTCAGCCAAGTGAATACTGTCAAATGACAGATTTGTGGATTTCTGTCACTTGAGCTTTTCAGTTCAAAGGCCTCACAAACAGTTCACAGAATATTAAATGCATCAGCTCAGTTAATGATTCGATGGATAAAGTCCCAGAGGGCAAACTCTCGAGACAACCCAGGGAAAGATATTTGCATAGAGCAAGATTTTTATTAATTAAAATAACAGATGGAATGTGCAGTTTTTTAAAAGTGTCCCAGATAAAGGATCATGTGAATTCCCCAGGGCTCATGCAGAGTTTTGTTAACCTCCACACCAGGGCTGATTAATATGATGAATTGAATATATGAATATATTATCAACATGTAAGTAGGAACATGATACAAGAAAAACACGGCCTCAATCAGAAACTAAAGTTTTCTATGGATATTTTCAGACCTCTAGCAACACTGACATGCTATCCACAGAAGATGATGGGGTCAAGTGCCACCTCTGTGGTCATTTATAGCACATGCAAAAAGTTGTAGCTTCAATCCGGCCTCAGACACTTCACACTTACTAGCTGTGTGCCCCTGGGCAAGTCACTTAACCCCCATTGCCCCGCAAAAAAAAAAAAAAAAAAAAAAAAAAATTTGTAGCTTCCATTGCCCTTGAAGTTGGAACTGTTCAGTTTACAAACTCAGCCCTATCTAATCTGTCAAATGTAAGGGACTTATAACCTCAGAGGCAACTGAGTGGTAGAGTGAATAGAGGGCAAAGTCGAGAATCAGGAAGACTTATCTTCCTGTGTTCAGATCCAGACTTAGAAACTTACTAGCTGTGTGACCCTAGACAAGTTACCTAACCCTATTTGCCTCAATCGCAAAATGAGCCAGAGAAGGTAATGGCAAACCACGCCAGTATCTTTGCCAAAAAAAAACAAACAAACAAAAAAAAAAAACCCAAATGAGGTCATGAAGAATAGACAGGACTCAAAATGACTAAACAACAAAAATTACCTCAGAGAAAAAATGTCTGAGAAAAGAAGAAATAGTTTATTATTATAACTATTCTTAATCTGGTATTTGTGGTCTTGTTGTTATTTTATTATTATTATTATATTTTAGCTCTAGGAATGTAATTCTCGCTAATGGGGTAAAGGAAGATGTATTCACAAATAAATCCTCTCCAATGCTACATTTTCCTTTGATTTAGTTTTCTTTTTTTTTCTTTTTTAAGTGAGGCAATTGGGGTTAAGTGACTTGCCCAGGGTCACACAGCTAGTATGTGTTAAGTGTCTGAGGTCAGATTTGAACTCAGGTACTCCTGACTGCAGGGCTGGTGCTCTATCCACTGTGCCACCTACCTGCCCCTGCATTTGCCTTTGAATAGTGAATAACAATTACCTCAAAAGGCATGAATTCCTAGTGACAATACTTCCGTAATCTATAATTTTGATATTCTTGTCTCCAGAAACACATAGAAACTCCTTTTCATCTTAATAGATTGTTGTCAAGGAGTGCTGTAGCTAAAAAAAGTCATCGCCTCTGTCCAATGTTCTATCACCTTAGTCCAGTAGGTTCTCAGGAAAGAGATATATGTTGGTTGTTTTCCCCTAATTCATTATTTCCCAAAGATATTAAAGGTATGGGTAATTTACAGGAAGGAAGGAATTTTGTAGATACAATAGGGGACTTTTTGGTGTTTCTTAAGTCATCCTACATAGGTGTAAAGCAGATCCTATTATACCTTAGGATATTTCCCTGTGTTGGAAATCTTTAATGACTGTTCATTGAATGATATTGAATAAAATGTAGCGATCTCTATAAAGAAGAAAGGAAGCAAGTATTTAAGTATTTTTAACATACCCAGGGGCAGCTAGATGGATAGAGCACTGAGCTTAGAATCAGGAATATCCATCTTCATGAGTTCAAATATGGCTTTAAACACTTACTAGCTGTGTGACCCTGGGTAAGTCACTTAATTCTGTTTGCCTCCATTTCCTCATCTGTAAAATGAGGTGGAGAAGAAAATAGCAAAGCACTCTAGTATCTATGCCAAGAAAACCCAAAATGTGGCAGTTAGGTGGAGCAGTGAATAAAGCACCAGCCCTGGATTCAAAAGGACTTGAGTTCAAATCCGGCCTCAGACACTTGACACTTACTAGCTGTTTAACCTTGAGCAAATCATTTAACCCTCATTGCCCCACCAAAAAAAGAAAGAAATGAAGGAAGGAAGGAAGGAAGGAAGGAAGGAAGGAAGGAAGGAAGGAAGGAAGGAAGGAAGGAAGGAAGGAAGGAAGAAAGACAGACAGACCCAAATGGGGTCACAAAACGTTGGACACAACTGAATAGCAGTAGTTTAACACATCCATGTGCTGAAAAACTTTACAAATATTATCTCATTGATTTTCACAACCACCCTCAGAAATAGATGCTATTATTACCATCCCCATTTTCAGTTGAGAAAACCGAGACAGAAAGAAATAAAGTGACTTGCCCAGGATCACAGATGGTAAATGTCAGAGGTCAAATCTGAACTCATCTTTCTGACTCCAGGCCCAGCACTCTACCCTCTGGTGCCACCCAGCCATAACACAACTAAGAAATTCCAACATTTATTGAAGAAACTGAACAAATAATTTAGTTAACTAGTTCTCCTAGCCATGCCAATGTGGTTCCCTGGGAGAAAAAAATGATACTGTTGCTAGGAGTAACTAATCTATTTAAAAATAAAAGGTGGAGGGTAAAGATTATTTATAGAAAGATTTGGATCATATTGTTGTGCACTGCTGCCATCTTTTGACTCCAGTTCCATGGACATTTGTACTACATCGCATTTTCTCCCTCAGCACAATTCATGATTCTTGGTCTAAAGAAGGTTAATTGTCCTGGGAGCATAATATATTTTTTAATCATTTGAGATGAAAATTGTTCTATAAATGTATACTTCTAATATTATGTCAGAGCTGGTATGGAGATAACAATATAAGGTCAGCCCATTTCTTTTTTAAAAAATTTAATTAAATTTTAATTTTTTCTCAATTACATGTAAAGATTTTTTTTGAGTTTCAAATTTTTCTTGTACCTTCCTTCCCCACCCCCCAGCAAGGCCAGCAAGCAACTTGCTATAGGGTATACATTACTATCATGTTAAACATATTTCCATATTAATCAGAACCAAAGGAAAAAATGCAATAAAGAATAAATAAGGACAATAACAAAAAAGCAACAACAAAAGTGAAAATATTATGCTTCAGCCTGCATTCAAACTCCATGGTTCCTTATTTTTTTGCATGTCATTGAAGGTTAAGTGACTTGCTCAGGTTCACACAGCTAGTAAGTGTCAATGTCTGAGGCCGGATTTAAACTCAGATCATCCTAAATCCAGAGCTGGTGCTTTATCCACTGTGCCACCTAGTTGCTCCACCACCCTAAGTCTTTTTCTCAATGTGGAGAGCATTTTGTACTGTAAGTCTTTTGGCATTGTTTTGGATCATTGTATTGCTGAGAAGAGTTAAGTCTGTCACAGTTGATCATCACATAATGTTTTTGATACTGTGTATAACGTTCTCTTGGTTCTGCTCATTTCACTCAGCATCAATTCATGTAAGTCTTTCAAGGTTTTTTGGAAATACATTTGCTTATCAATTCTTACAACACAATATTATTCCATTACATTCATATACCACAACTTGTTTAGCCCCAATTGATGGGAATCCCCTGAATTTCCAGTTCTTTGCTATCACAAAAAGAGCAGCTACAAATATTTTTGTACATGGGTATCCTTTTCCCTTTTTTATGTTCTCTTTGGCATAAAGACCTAATAGTGGTAATCCTGGGTCAAAGAGTATGCATAGTTTTAAAGCCTTTTGGGCATGGTTCCAAATCATTCTCCAGAATGGTTGGATCAATTGACAGTTCCACCAACAGTGAATTAGTGTTTCAATTTTCCCACATCTTCTGCAACATTTATCATTTTCCTTGTTTTTGTCATATTATTCAATGGAATGAGTGTGAGGTGGTATCTCAGAGAAGTTTTAATTTGTATTTCTCTAATCAGTAGTGATTGAGATCATTTTTATATGACTATATATAGTTTTAATTTCATAATCTAAAAACTGTTCATCCTTTGACTATTTCTTTTATTGGCTATGACTTACATTTTTTATCTAATTGATTCATTTCTCTATATATTTTAGATATGAGGCCTTTATCAGTAACACTGTCTGTGGAGGTAGAGCCAAGATGGCAGAGGACAGGCTGTGACTCCCCCAATCCCCTGATAAACCTGTCCACTCCCTCCAAAATAATGCCATAAGACAATTCCTGGAGCAGCCTAACCCACATATGAACAAAGGGAGACTTTTCCAGCCAAAGACAGCAAGTGGGATCACCTACTGTGCAGACTAAGAGAGGAGTTCAGCACATGGTGCATACCCAGTCCAGACAGACTGCACCTCCAGGGTCTTTGAGTCTTTGGTGCCAGTGGTGACTTCTGAGGCTCTGCTTACAGACCAGTGAGGGGGTTTGGCGGTTGGCTGGGGTGAAGTGGCTGTGATCTCTGGTGGAGTTGGGACAAAGCACCCTGCTTCTTAACCAGTGGGCCAAATCAAGTGGTGGTGGTCCAGTGGGGGAAGGGCATAGGCATGCCAAGGTTTTGACCACAGAGAATCAGATTTCAATCAGACATCTACTTCCAAGTTGAGATGAGGAATAAGAGAAAGCAGTGGAGAACAGAAAGCTTCCTTGGGAGAAAGACAGATGAGAATATGCCCAAAATCCAATGCTTACAATATAAATTGGTTTCAGATTCTGTAAACACTGAAAAAAGACTTTGAAGAGAAGGTAGGAGAGACAGAAGGAAGATTTAAAGAGGTGGAGGAAAGAATGGAAAGAGAAATGAGAGAGATGCAAGAGAGTCATAAGAAAAAAGTCAATAGCTTGGGGGGCAGCTAGGTGGTGCAGTGGATAAAGCATCAGCCCTGGATTCAGGAGGACCTGAGTTCAAAGCTGATCTCAGACACTTGACACTTACTAGCTGTGTGACCCTGGGCAAGTCATTTAGCCCTCATTGCCCTGAAAAAAAAAGTCAACAACTTAAAAAGCCAAATGGAAAAGGACGAAAAAAAAGCTCTGAATAAAATAATTGCCTAAGAATTAGGATTGAACAAATGGAAGCTAGTGACTTTATGAGAAACCAAGACACAGTAAAGCAAATACAAATGAATAAAAAAAACATAGGGCAACATGAAATATCTCCTTGGAAAAACAGCTGACCTAGAAAATAGGTTCAGGAGAGATAATTTGAAAATCATTGGACTACCTGAAATCCATGATCAAAATAAGAGTTTAGATGTCATCTCCTAAGATATTGTCAGGGAAAATTGTCCTGATATTCTAGAAGCAGAAGGTAAAATAGATATTGAAAGAATCCACCAATCACGTCCTGAAAGAGATCCCAAAAGGAAAACCTCCAGGAATATTATAGCCAAATTCCAGAGATCCCAAATCAAGGAGAAAATAATACAAGCAGCTAAAAAAAAGGAATTCAAGTACTATGGAGCTACAGAGAAGATAACACAAGATCTAGCAGCATCTACATTAAAGGACTGGAGGGCATGGAATATGATGTTCCAGAGGGCAAAGGAACTGGGACTACAGCCAAAAATCACCTACCCAGCAAAACTGTGTATAATCTTTCAGGGGAAAAAATGGGACTTCAAGGAAAAGGAGGATTTTCAGGCATTTGTGATGAAAGGACCTGAACTAAATAGCAAATTTGACTTTAAAATACAAGACCATAGAGAAGCATAAAAAGGTAAATAAGAAAAAGAAATCATGAGGTATATTAAAAGATTAAACTGTTTATATTCCTACATGGAAGGATAATACTTCTAACTCATAAGAAATTTCTCAGTATTAGGGCAGCTGAAAGGGATATATTTATACAAAGGTGCAAATTGAACATGAAGGGATAATATCTGTAAAGCATTTATTTTTTGTTTATCCTTGTTTTTGTGGGGCAGGCAGGGTGGGATGGCTTATGTCTGGGGCCAGATATGGGCTCGGGGCCTCCTGGGTCCAGGGTTGGTGCTTTGTCCACTGTGTCACCTAGTTGACCCATGATGACATCTTTAAAATAAAGTTAAGGGGTAAGAGAAATGCACTGGAAGAAAGGGAAAGGGAGATGTGGACTAGGGAAAAGTAGCTGACATAAAAATAATAAGAAAACTTTATGGAGTGCAGGGGAAGATGGGGAAGGAGTGGGGGAGTGAGTGAATCTTACTATCATCAGAATTTTCTCAAAGAGGGAATAATATACATATTCAAGTGGGTATAGTAATATATTGTGCCCTGAGGGAAAGTGGGAGGGGAAGGAGATAGGGCTGGGGTGGGGGGCAAAGGAAGGGCAGATTGGTGGAGGGGGCAGTAAAAAGCAAAACACTTTCTAGTAGGGATAGTGTGAAAGAAGATAGAAAATAGAGCAGATATCAAGGGGAGGAAATAAGATGGAGGGTAATATAGTTAGCAACAGTAGTTGTGAAAGAAATGACGAGTGAGATGATATCAGAAGGATGTATGAAAAATGCCATCAACAGAGGAAGAACTGATGGTATATGAATACAGATTGAAGTATAATTTTATTTCTTAGCTCCCCTTTCTAAAGTTATTTTGTCTATTTCCTTTCACAACATGATTAATGAAAAGATGTTTTGCATAACTGCACATGTATGACTTATATTGAATTGCTTGATTTAATAGGGAGGGTCAAGGAGGGAGGGAGGAAGAGTTTTTAAAAAATCAATGTGAAAGGTAATGATGAGCAGGAGAAGTTTGGAGAAACCTAGAAGGACTTACATGAATTGATGCTGAATGAGAGGAGCAGGACCAGGAGAAAATTTTACACAGTAACAGCAACATTGTGTGATGAACAATGGTGATAGACTTGGCTCTTTTTAGCAATGCAATGATTCAAAACAATTTCAAAGAAACACTGTCTAAAAATTGTTTCCCAGATTTCTGCTTTCCTTCTAATCTTGTTTGCATTTGTTTTGTTTGTGCAAACCCTTTTTAGTTTAATATAGTCAAAATTATCCACTCTGTATTTCATAACATTCTCTATCTCATCTTTGGTCATAAATTCTTCCCCTCTCCATAATTAGTCCTTCCTTTTCTAATTTGCCTATGGTATCACCCTTTATGTATAGACTTTGTACCCATTTTTACTTTACTTTGATGTATGGTGTAAGATGTTGGTCTGTGCCTAATTTCTGCCATACTATTTTCCAATTTTCCCAGCAGTTTTCCCATAGAGTTCTTATACTTGAGGCTAGAGTCTTTGGGTTTATCAAACAGGAGATTGCTATATTCATTTACTGCTGTGTTTTGTGTACCTAACCTTTTCTACCGATCATCCTTTCTATTTCATAGTGAGTACCAAATACTTTTGATTATTGTGGTTTTATAATATAGTTTTAGATCTGATACAGCTAGGCCACCTTCCTTTGCATTTTTTCATTAATGCTCTTGATATTTTTTACCTTTTGTTCTTTTTTGTTTCTTTCTTTTTGCAAGGCAATGAGAGTTATGTGACTTGACCAGGGTCACACAGCTAGTAAGTGTCAAGTGTCTGAGGCCAGATTTGAATTCAGGTCCTCCTGAATCGAGGGCCAGTGCTTTATCCACTCTGCCACCTAGCTGCTCCACTTTTTGTTCTTTCATATGAATTTGTTATTGTTTTTTCTAGCTCCATGAAATAATTTTTTGGTGGTTTGATTTGTATGGCACTGAATATGTAAGTAATTTTGGTGGAATTTTTATCATATTAGCACAGCCTACCCATGAGCAATTTATATTTTTCCATTTATTGAGATCTGATTTTATTTGTGTGAAAAGTGTTTTGTAATTGTGTTCATGTAGTTCCTGTGTTTCTCTTGGCTGGTAGACTCCCAAGTATTTTACATTGTCTACAGTTATTTTAAATAGGATTTCTCTTTCTATCTCTTGCTGTGGGACTTTCTTGGTCATATATAGAAATGCTGATCATTTTTGTGGGTTTATTTTGTATACTGCAACTTTGCTAAAGTCATTAATTTTTTCAATTAGTTTTTTGGTTGATTCTTTAGAATTTTCTAAGTATATTATCAAATCATCTGCAAAGAGTGATAGTTTTGTCATTCCTTGCCAATTCTAATTCTTTCAATTTCTTTTTCTTCTTTTATTGCTAAGGTTAACATTTCTAGTACAATTTTGAAAAATAGAGGAGATAATAGGCATCCCTGTTTCACCCCTGATCTTATTGGGAATGCCTCTAACTTATCCCCATTACATACAATGCTTGCTGATGACTTAAGATAGATACTGTTTATCATCTTAAGAAAAGCTCCCTTTATTCCTATGCTCTTTAGTGTTTTTAATAGGAATGGGTACTGTATTTTGTCAAAAGCTTTTTCTGTATCTATTTAGATAATCATATGATTTGGGGTAGTTTTTGTTATTGATGTGGTTGATTATGTTGATAGTTTTCCTAATATTGTACCAGACCTAAAATCCTAGAATAAATCCCACCTGGTCACAATGTATTATTCTGCTGATAAATTGCTAACATTCTATTTAGAATTTTTGCATCAATATTCATTAGAGGGATTGGTGTATAATTTTATTTCTCTGTTTCTGTTCTTCCTGGTTTAGGTAGCAGCACCATTTTTGTCTCATAGAAATAATTTGGTAGGATACCCCCTTCACCTATTTTTACAAATAGTTTGTATAGTATTGGAATTAATTCTTCTTTAAATGTTTGGTAGAATTCACTTGTAAACCCATATGGCCCTGGAGATTCCCTCCCCCCTCCCTCCGCACCCCAGCAGAGCAATGAGGGTTAAATGACCTGCTCACGTCACACAGCTAGTAAGTGTCAAGTGTCTGAGGCCAAATTTGAACTCAGTTCCTTCTGAATCCAGGACCAGTGCTTTAGCCACTGTGCCACCTAGCTGCCCCTGAGATTTTTTTTCTTAGGGAGTTCATTGATGGCTTGTTCAATTCTTTTTTCTAAAAGGGGTTTATTTAAGGATTTTATTTCCTCTTCTGTTAATCTGGGCAGTTTATATTTTTGTAAATATACAACCATTTTATTTAGATTGTCAAATTTATTGATAAAGTCTCCAATTTCATTGAATGACATCTTTTCACCTGAAAGATTATGATTAATTTTGCTTGGTAGCACATTCTTCATTGTAATCCCAGTTCATTTGCCTTCCAGAATATCATATTCCAAGTCCTCTGATCCTTTAATGTTGAAGCTGCCATGTCCTATGTAATTCTTATTGTTGCTCTTTGGTATTTAAATTGTTTCTTTCTGGCTGTTTGCTGTATTTTCAACTTCACTTGATAGTTCTAGAATTTAGCTATGATATTCCTTGACATTTTATTTTTGGGTCTCTTTCAGGAGGTGATCTGTGGATTCTTTCAACGACTATATTTTCCTCTGGTTGTAAGTTCTCTTTAAAAATGTCGTGAAATATGCTGTCTAGGCTCTTTTTTGTATCCTAGTCCTCAGGTAGTCTAATTATTCTTATATTATCCGTCCTAGATCTATTTTCCAGGTCTGCTGTTTTTTTGAATAGGTATTTTACATTTTCCTCTACTTTTATATCTTTTGGTTCTGCTTTACCTCTTCCTGTTGTTTCATTGAGACATTAGCTTCCATCTGCTCAATTCTGATTCTTAGGGAATTATTTTCCTTTTCCAATTTTCCAATTGTATTTTTAAGGCATTATTTTCTTTGTTGAATCTATTGATTTTCTCTTGCATGACTCTCAATTCTTTCCCAAAATTTTCTTCTACCTCTCTTGTTGGGTTTATAAAATCTTTCTGATCTCTTCCAGGAGGGCTTTTTGGTCTTGAGACCAATTCTTCTTCCCGTTTAATGCTTCATATGTGGGAGTTTTGTTATTGTTTTCTTCCTCTGAGTTTATGTTTTGATCCTCCTTCTCACCACAGTAACTGTCAATGATGAGGGTTCTTTTTTGTTTCTTATTCATATTTTTATTCTTATTTTAGCCTCTTTTGTGCCTTTTAAGTTTGAGTTATGCTCCTGGGGTACACTGTGCACTCTCTGGGCCTTTTTTTTTTTTTTTTTTTTGCTGGGGCCTGGGGTCTGAATCAACAGCTTTCTGCTTTCAGGATTCAGCCGCTTGCAGCTTTTCACTGCACTGAAGTGATCCAGCTTAGTTGGGCCTGTTGGGTAGCTGATGCCCCAGTTTGCATATTCCCTTCTGTATTGGGGTTGAGAGCCTCAGAACTGTCCTGCTGTGCCACTGGCTTGCTATACTAGGATCACGGGTCCTCAGCTGTTGATCTGTACTGTGACTAAGAGCCTTTTGCCTGCTTCCCCCGAAATCTCCTCTGCTGAGCTGTGCTCTCCTTTTACCCAGATGAAAGAGACCTTTCCTGAAGATCTTCTAGGTTATCTTCAGTAGGAAGATTGTTTCACTCCAGTGTTTTTGCAGGTTTTACAGGTCCAGAAGCTGTTGAGAGGTTTCATTTAATGTTGTTTCTGAGGGAAATTTGGGAGAGCTCAGGCAGCTTCCTGGTTTCACTCCACCTCCAGAATTTTGATCAGCCTATTTCTTGACCAGAAAAGTTTGGCAGCATTCTCAAAAATAATAGCAAAATGAAATCTAACCTTGAACCACGATATAAATGACTACATTTGCTTAGAAACTATTCATATTCAGATTAATCAGTTTTGACAAATAAAGTATCTAAGTATCTGGTGTTAGATTGGTTTTTGAAATTGACTTGTAGCTTCTTTTTTTTTTTAACATATAATCTACTTCCAGAGGTTCCACTAGTCTTTATTACCAATTTATTTAATCTAGTATTTAGCATGAATTTTTCTCATATGTCTGCATCATTATATTTCTGCATTTGTATTGAACCTCATTAAGGTGATCAAACTATTGGTCTAGTTTCTCTTGCAGTACAGTAAGTATCCCTAATGGTAAACAGCTAAGCCATCATTACAAACCAAAACAAAATAGGTTTTCCATGGCTATGCAGAATCTTTAGTTTTCTAGCAAGGAAGGAGTTATCAGGCCAATGCAGCAGTTTTCTTTGATTCCAAATTAATACATTAGCTTGTGATAACAGAATTCAAACTGACAGAACCGAGAACCAATATAATGTAAATTACTCCAAAGGTTCAGAGCAATGGGGCATGTTTCTTGCTTATCTCTGATTTCCATAAACCTGGCAAGAGTCTTTGAAGTGGTGAATTATGACTGGGGATTGGAACTCTTCTGAGAAATTCATCATCTCAAAGGAGGCCTCTTGGATGATCAAATGCATCAATGAATTGGGTATGGTTTTGTAGATCCAACTTGGTTTTTTTTTTTTAGATAAACCAGAAAAGTGAAAGAACTAAAGAACCATGTCATATGAAGCTCACGAGAAGGAATTGGGGATGTTTAGATGGGAGAAGAGAAGGCTTGAGGGAGACACTATAATAATTTTCAAATTTTTGGAGGGCTGCCATGTTGTTCTCTAAAGTGCCAGAAGGCAAAACCAGGACAGATGGATGGAAGTCAGGGAGTCAAAAGTTGGCTCAAGTTGAAAAACTTCCTAAGAGAGCTGCCCAGTGATAAAATGGGTTGCTTTGGGAGAGAGTGACTTTTCCATCATTGGACTTGTTCAGATCCTGGATGACCACTTTGCAGAACTGTTATGGAGGAGATTCATGTTGTAGGTAGGCCTTGAACTAGATTACCTTCAAGGTCCTTCTGTCTCTAAAATCCAAGAATTTGGTGGGTCTGGTTTTTTTGTTTGTTTGAAAAAAAATCCTGGAGGCTACAAGCTTTATCTTTAGCTCCATTAAAAGTTTGAAGATTTTAGAGATAAGTTTTAGCTAAATAAACTACAGATTACTCTGAAGATCTCAGAATAAGTTTTGCTATATTTTTATGGAAACTAATAAAGATTATGCTAGAAGCTGAGTGGCACAGTGGATAGTCTAGTTATGTTCCTGGGTTCAAATCAAACCTCAGACACTTCCTAGCTATGTGACCCTGGGCAAGTCACTTAACTCTGTTTGCCTCAGTTTCCTCATCTGTAAAATGAGATGGAGAAGGAAATGGCAGACCATTCCAGTAAGTTTACCAAGATGGGGGCAGCTAAGTGGTGCGGTGGATAAAGAACCAGCCCTGGATTCATAAGGACCTGAGTTCAAATGTGGCCTCAGACACTTGGCACTTACTAGTTGTGTGACCCTGGGCAAGTCACTTAACCCTCATTGCCCTAAAAAAAAAAAGTTTGCCCCAAACACCCAAATGGGGTCACAAAGAGTTGGACACAACCAAAATGAGTAAACAACAACACTATAAAGTATTCTTATCTGTTCATGAAAGATAATCTGGTCAGAATTTACTTGACAGAATATTTTAACTGTCATTCCAATTACAAAGTATATGTCAGAATAATGAAAGTGCATCTTATTTTAAAATACTGCTGTTTTCTCAAATATTCTAAAAAAATATATATGTATATGTTTTAAAATTACTGCATGGAAGTTACAATAGTCCCCTTTCTAGGGACTATTGATAGTTATGATGCTATATATAGTTAATATTATTTTACTTAAACTTTGTGACATAATCTGTTCTAAATCTAACCTTCCATTCTGCAAATACTAGGAATTTAATGCTTCTAAAGATTAATTATATTGAAATGTGTAGTTCAAAATTAAGTGTATTCCACAATTCAGTTGATAATAGATACATACAGAAAGGAAGAGGAAGAGAAGATGGAAGGAGGGAGTGAAGAAGAGAGAAGAGATATGGGGGAAAAAAGAAATTAACTTTTGGTCTGGACCTGTGATTTTCTAAAGAAATTCCCAGTGTACAAATTCTCTCTCCACTAATGTAGACTGGCAATTCCCATCATTTATAGTCTCATAGTCTTTTTCTGGTCTTCCCATAATGTACAGTGTTACAGTTCTAGTTAGAGTCTCCAGTTGCCTAGAGCGCAGAGAAATTGAGTGATGTGTTCATGGCGACACTTAATATGTCCTGCATAGTACTTGACCCTAGATCTTCTTCACATCAAGCGTGGTTCTCCAGCTACTATGCCATACTGCCCTGAATGCAAGTTGTACCCAAAGATTTATTGGAAAGAGAAACAAGATCTGTTCTTCACAATTTCATATTAACAAAGGAATATATTGATTACATAAAAGAAGAGATTATTTGATAGCTTATAGGGAGTTGTTGTTGTTTTTTTTTTTTACCTTGGAGGAAAGATGCCTATTAAGGTCTCTTCCAGCCTCAAAATTCTATATTCTGCATTTTAAGGTCTATTTAATTTATAAAGGAGGAGAAGTAATAATATGGGCATGTTTAATCTACTATCAATATTCAAACAGAAAATTTAAGATAAAGTTTGTATTTAAAATTTAATTTTTAAGATAAACTTTAAGATTAAATTATAATTATATATGCCCAACTTCTCTTAATTAGTTGGAGTTCGGGGGGGGGTTCATTGTTAAAAGGTTGGGAATCCATTTTCATGCCCTGAGTCCTGATTTAAAATAATAATAATAATAATAATAATAATTTTATTACAGTGATTTTAAACTATGATAAAGCTTGGGATAGTGAAGAAAAAAACAACAGGTCATGGAGTCAAATAATCTGGCTTCAAGTTCCAACTCTAGCACTTACTAGCCAAGTGACCATGGGCAAGTCTTTCCTTTTTCAGAGTCTCAGTTTCCTCATTTGTAAAATGGGGATGATAATATTTCCACTATTTGATAGCACTTTTTTGAGAAAAATGTTATTAAAATTTGATCTAGTGGTAGCTGCGTGGCACAGTGGATAAAGCACTGGCCCTGGATTCAGGAGGACCTGAGTTCAAATCTGACCTCAGATAGTTGACACTAGTTGTGTGACCTTGGGCAAGTCACTTAACCCTCATTGCCCCACAAAACAAAACAAAACAAAATGTGATCTACTATTTTTGTCCTATTTTGTACTATTTAATATACAAAGTGAAAAATGTCTTGATTCTCTACAAATCCTGTTCTCCAAACATCTTTGACATTTGGTTGTTTAACAGAGTGATTTTGAATGCTTTTAAAGTTGGTCACTCTCTTAATATATATCTAGTGTTTTAAAAATAACGCAGTTGTGTGTGAGTGTATTATAATCTGGCTCTTAAGGTTGTTTTCAAGGTAGAGCCTAGTATAGTCCATTAAATATAGTGCAATGTTTGTTGGACAACTGGACAAATTCCAAATAGCAAGGAAAAATTGGATTCAGATGTTTCTTCTGACAAATACTGGGTGTGTGATCTTGAACAATCTCCCAGTGCTCTAGTAACTAAGACTGCATTGGAAGGAGCTATCACTTCCAAGAGTTCTCAATACCAATTAAATCAAAGATCCAGTCCTGAACCAGTCCCTACCCTTGTTAAAAATGAGAAGCTAAAAACTGATCACCTCTAAGCTTTCTTCCAATGGAAATCTAGGTGGGGCAGTGGATAGAGTGCTAGGCATGGAGTTGGGAAGACTCAATGAGTTCAAATCTGACTTCAGACACATATTAGCTGTGTGACTCTACACAAGTCACTTAACCCTGTTTGCCTCAGTTTCCTTATCAGTAAAATGAGGTGATGTAGGACATGGCAAACCACTCCAGTCCCTTTGCCAAGAAAACCCCAAATGAGGTCACAGAAAGTCAGACACAATTGAAACAACCAGACAAGGTCTCTTCCAATTGTATATGCTAGCGTACGTGCTCACTCTAATCTCTGTTTTATGCTTCTTTTCAAATCTAACATTCTGTGTTCTAAAACCCAGGTAAAGACCTTTCTCATCCAGTCAGTCAATAAACATTTATTAAGTGCCTACTATATACTAAAGTTTTTTTCTAATCCATCATAAAACTTACCCATGTAGGGCTTTGTTCCAGCCATAGAGGAAGCCTTTTCTGCTCCTTTTATTACAGTGGCGATGTTAAAGTCAGTTATGTGGACATGCCCTAAAATACAGAAACACAAATGGATGTTAACAATGTCACATCTGGATCTGATCATTGTTTGGCTGACACACAGAAAAGAAACCTTTCTGATGAGTATAATAAAACCTGCTCCCTCCACCCACTGGGAGGGCAGGGAAACATTACATTGGCTATAAAACCTTAGTTTGGAGAGTGTCCATCAGATTGGCTCAATGCCATCCTCTTTAAACTCATGTTGTATTTTATATTTCTTTTTACTAAATTTCGTATTATTAAATTCACCCCATCATTATAGTCTGTTAAAAATCTTCTTGGTTCCTGGATCTGTCATCTAATGGGTTAGTTATCCCTCTTGGTTTCATTTTATTTGCGAATTTTGTAAGGAAGCCATTTGTCATTAGTGAAATCATTGGTTCACATTATAATATGTAATTATAATAATGTAGTTATATTTATTATTAATTTAATCTAATCTAAAATTTATTTAAGCATATCCACACGTATGTATGTGTGGATATATATGTGTGGATATTCCTATATACATATATATGTGTGTGTCACACACACATACAGCATGCGCCAAGGACAGATCTTGGGAGATCAAGTTGCCTTTCAAGGTATAATTGCTATAGTGGAAAAACTAACAAGGAAACAAACAAAAAACACTGGACTTGGAATCAAGACTGGGTTTTGATTCTTAGCTATCACTTATTAGCTCTTTAGCCTGGGAAAGTGACTTATCTTCCAAAGCTTTGATTCCCTCATTTGTAAAGGCAGTGTAACTATACTCTCAACCTCACTGAGTTGTTCCAAGGAATATTCTTGCAAACCACATTGGGTTATCAATATCTATGCTATTCTTGCTTTAAGGCAGTGTGGTAAACTGGAAAGGGTATTTGAACCTAGGTTCCAAGGTCAGCTCTGACCCTCACTGACTTTATGACATTAGGCATCATTTAAAAACTTTCAGCCTCATTTTCTATTTGTTAAATGGGAATGCTAATATTTGAACAGGTTATTGCACAGGATTAGGGCTCAAAAGATCTAATTATGCTTTAACTCCACTCATTTTTTTTCAGAGAGTATCAGATATATGACCCCATTGATGGAGAAAATAACTAATGAGGAAATTCCTTCTACCAATATAGGTTAGCAGTTGTTCTCATATGAGCAGGGACTTGGCCAGGACCACAAAACCAACAGGTATAAGAGGTAAGACTTGAAGCAAGGTCTTCCTGATTCTGAGGCCAGCTGACTGTAGACAGTGCCCTGCTACTTTTTTCTATACATAAAATATATAATCGGTTTTGTTGTTGTTCAGTTGTTTTAGTCATGTATGACTATATGGGACTCCAAACAAGGATAACTGACTTACCCAGGGTCACACAACTAGAAAGTCTCTGAGGCTGTATTTGAACTTATAAAGATGAGTCTTCCTGACTCTAGGCCTGGCACTATCCATTGTACCACCCAGCTGTCCCACCTAACACATAATAAGATGTAGTATGTAATTTGTTTCATCCAAATTTTTATCACATATCCCATTTGATGCTAATAATATCAGAGAGGAAGAAGTACTATTAGCTCCATTATACAGATGAGGAAAGTAATATTCAGTAAAACAGTACAATACTGGAAAACGATCCAGACAGCCAAAGTATATTTAAAAAAGCAAATTTTATCATAGAGAAATGAACATAGTCAAGTCCTTTCTTTGATTGTTATACAAGTGCTGGTTTCATTGACTAAGAAAAATAATGTCTCTGTGCCTAGAATCACCTTTAAGCCTTTGATTGCTTTTTCTAGGAATCTTCATTTTGAAATACAAAATGAAAAAATGATGGCTTCTGAACTTAAACAAGATGAAGTGTAGAGACAATGGGAATTATACTCCATGATGCAGGCAGCTTGTCAGGCTTTTCCCCCCTCACAATACCAAGAGGTAATTGCCACTTTCCAATGGTTGAGGCACTTTCTGAGTGAACTCAGAAAGCCCCCAACTGAAATCAGTTCCACATTCCAGACAAACCAAATTTGATTACACAGAAGAGAAATGATTATGATCAAAGGATCAAGTCATGTATCTCATTGATTAAGTCAATTCTGTTGGCAAGTTAAAGTAGGGGATCTTTCTTACATAAACATGAGGCTTTTTCAACAGGAAGAAAAATCAAGGGACTCACAACTGCAGAATGGAAAGGTCCTGATACATCTGACATAGGCATTCCAGACAAAGAAAAGAATTCTCAGATGCTATCAATGACACAGCTGTCTCTGACCTTGTTCCACAGAAGCATCATTGTCTTTGATGTCCTCTGTGCCTAAGACCACAGGCAGCTGGGCAGCCCAAGACTTGTACACATTACACAGGAGAACACAAAGACAGACATATGAAAAATGCCACCCAAATAATCAGATTCCCCAGAGTGACCCTGCTCCACCAAACAGAGCTCTCTCCTGGCTCTCTAGGCTTCACCCCCTTTCCTAAAATCAGCTCTATAACCATAGCCTATGAACCAGTTTAGGAAGGATATGTGCAGAGGTGTGGGCTCACTTGTCTTTTCTTCAATAGGCAACTTCAGAATAGGAGAGAGACTGGTGCCATGCCTATTGCCAGCAGCTGTTACCTTCCCTTCTGTCAGAGCTACACTATCCTGACTTCCTAGTTATGACAATGCAAAAGCCCTTATGACCATAGTTGTTACAGCTGCTGCTTCTATTACTACTACTAGCCCCATTACTACTGCTACTAATAATCCTAACTCATGTTGTAATGTAAAAACCATCCATGTTCTTAAACTTTAAAGGATTTAATTTAGGTTTCATGAACTTGTTTTTGGGTAAAAAAATTAATAAGATGTATTTCAAAATAATTAGGTTCTTTTTCAATCCAATGTATTTTATGTTGTGCATTAACAAAGGTTATTGCCCTGCAAAAAAAAAAATAATTAAAAAAAGTTTATTCAGAGAAGGGGTGCATAGGCTGCAACAAATGGCCAGAAGAGTCCATCTCTCTCTCTCTCTCTCTCTCTCTCTCTCTCTCTCTCTCTCTCTCTCTCTCTCTCTCTCTCTCTCTCTCTCACACACACACACACACACACACACACACACACACACACACACACACACAGAGATGAAGACAGTCACAATACTCTAGTTCAAAGCTTCTTAAACTGTGGGTTGTGATCCCATATGGGGTCATGTAACTGAATGTGGGGGGGTCATGAAGAGTTTGGCAGTAAATGTTTGATTTGTATACTTATATACCCAGGCTTGCTAAAATTTCTTGGGCAAAAAATGGTTGCGATTACACTTGCAAAAAGTTTAAGAAGCCCTCCTCTAGTTTAAGGGAGAAGGGGAAGAGAATATGCCTTCATGAAGTCCCTGTCATGTGCCAGGTGCTGTGTTAAACACTTTCAAATGTTAACTCATTTGATTCTCAGAACGGCACTGGAAGGTAGGTGTAATCAGTGTCTTCATTTTACAATTGAGGAAGAAGGTTAAGTGACTTGCACAGGGTCACACAACTAGTTAGTGTCTGAGGCCAAATCTGAATGCAGGTCTTCCTGACTCCATACTCAGTGCTCTTATTTACTGCACCACCCAGCTGCCTCTACATCATTTCATTCCTCTGGGTCTTAATTTCTCCATTTGCAAAATGCATCCATAATCCCTACACTGCCTAGCTTGTAAAAATATGATGAGGAAAGAACTTTGTGAAATGTAAAGCACTTTACAAACATGAGTTATTATTAGTACATAGCATCTGCAGAATAAAATATTTTTTAAATGATTGGTAAGTAGACTTCATTAAGCAAGGCACAGACCAGGGAGGAAGACATATATATGAGGTCAACAGGGGGCTGTAGTCAGTGAAATGCCATCTAGAAAAGAACAATTCATCACCCAAAGAAGGGTGGCAAGCTTGCAGACAAAACCTAGAGCACTATTGACCATGACTAGTAACAAACTTGCTTCTGAGAAATCCATTGTCAGTGTCCCTGAAATGGTTTTGCAGAGAATCTAGTATCAGTTGTTTGGCATCTGTCCCAATTAAGCCGGCATGCCACTGATCAGGATGGGGATTACCTGGAGTCTAATTAGCCTCCTAATTCACAGCCAGAAAGGAGGGGGTGGAATGGCTTCAGGCTCTAGAGCTGGGCACTTGGATTTGAAGGAACAATTCCATTCTTCAGTCTTTCCTTCTCACCCAATTGGAAAGATGTAGAGGACACAGTGTGAAGCCTCCTTGCTCGGTACATGAAAAAGGAAGTGTTTAGTGCAAGGGATACCCCGTGAGTCAGGAAGACTTTCACTTCAGGTTTTCACTTGCTGACTTAATTGATGAGTGCTGAACTTCCCATTTCTTCCCCTTAAGTGATGTTATAAGAGTGTGGGCAGAAGAAAATCATAGCTGAGGAGTTTCCTAAGGAGCTGAAGTTGAAACTTTCACTAAAACACACAAATATGACCTGAGAGTGGGTCATATTTTCTCTATAAGCTCAAATTCAATTCAATAATTAGGAACATGGAATTAGAGCTCCAATGGCCCTTAGCAAATGTGGAATGATATAGAGAGTATTGGTTCTGGAGTCAAGGATCTCGGTTTAAATTTCACATCTGCTACTTAACCTTGGGCATTTTTCTTTCCATTTCTTGACTTCAGATTCCTCAAATGTAAAATGAGGGGTATAGGCTAAATCAGAGGTACCCACAATATTCTTGAATGCCCTGAAACTAGATTGAAATATATTTGAGAAATATTTAACAAAATAAATAAAAATACAATACAACATAGCTAACATTAATAAGTGGTTTCCTAAGTCAATATGTGGCCCACAAGGATCTTTATCTACCCTTCTATAGCCTGTTTCTATTTCAGTTTGACATATTGGAGCTAGATGGTCAACGAAGTCCATTCCAATAATGGATTTATGATTCTGACTTCCTCATGTAGCAATTAGTATTGTTGTTATTAACTTTTAAAATATTATTATCATTATTATTATTAACAACAACAGCAACAGCATGATCCAGACATTAGCAATGAATAGTTTTCCAGTTATTTAAGTTATTCTTTATGTCATTAAAGATCGATTTGGGGGGGCAGCTAGGTGGCACAGTGGATAAAGCACTGGCCCTGGATTCAGGAGTACCTGAGTTCAAATCCAGCCTCAGACATGACACTTACTAGGTATATGACCCTGGACAAGTCACTTAACCCTCATTGACCCACAAAAAAAAACAAAGAAAAGGCAACAAGATTGATTTGGAATGATGTCACTGGAAGTTCAGTGTGCATTGATTGACTTTCAGACCTTTCATGCATTTTCATAGGTTTTTTTTTTTTAAGGAGGACTTCCTTTTCGATTATTTCCTCTTGAATTCTATTATTGCTAACTAGATATGCTATTGAACTTAACAACACCATTGTCTTAATTATTCCTTTGCAGAATCTCTCAGATTTTCTAAGTTTATCAGCATGTTATCAGCAAACTCTTAATTACTATGACTTCACCAGGTTAGCCATTATGAAAAAAGTCTTGCAAAAATGGGAGTGATTACCACAAACACTCTGTGAGTGAAAAAGGTGGTTAAGAAATTGATTCAGACATGGAGGGACATAGATTCTAGTAGGGGACATTAGGAATGATAATAAAATTACAAGCTCAGTGGATGGAATAGAATGGTACTATCGAAAGCTTCATAGAAATGGCGTCACCTCATCTGGGTCTTGAAAAATTGAGAAAATGACAGTAAGCAAACACACCAACCTAGGATGAGTTTTAGATAGTAAATAGTAGGTAGAACAATTCATCTGGAAGAACAAAAGGTCAAGAATATCAAGGGAACTAATGAAAAAAATGCACAGAAAAGTAGGCTAGCTGTACCAAATCTGAAGCTTTACTATAAAGCAGCAGTCATCAAAACTATTTGGTACTGGCTAAGAAATAGAATGGTGGATCAATGGAATAGTTTAGGCACAGGAGACACCATAGTAAATGACTTTAGCAATATACTATTTGATAAACCCAAAGACTCAAGCTTCTGGGATAGGAACTCAATATTTGACAACAACTGTTGGGAAAACTGGAAGACTGTATGGCAGAAACTAGGCATAGACCAATATCTTACACCATATACTAAAATAAGGTCAAAATGAGTACATGATTTATACATAAAGGGTGATACCATAAATAAATTGGGAGAGGAAGGAATAGTTTACTTCTAAGATCTATGGAGAGAAGAATTTATGACCAAACAAGAGCTAGAAAATATTATGAAAGGCAAAATTGATTTTTTTGATTACATTAAACTGAAAAGTTTTTGTACAAATGGAAACAATGCAGCCAAAATTAGAAGGAAAGCAGAAAGCTGGGGAACATTTTTTATCGCAAGTGTTTCTGATAAATGCCTCATTTAAAAAATATATAGGGAACTAAATCAAATTTATAAGAATTTAAGTCATTCTCCAATTGAGAAATGGTCAAAGGATATGACAGGCAGTTTTCAGGTGAAGAAATCAAAGCTATTTACATATGAAAAAAAATGCTCTACATCACTATTGATTAGAGAAATGCAAATTAAATAACTCTAAGGTACCACCTCATACCTATTAGATTGGCTAATATGACAAAAGAGGGAAATAACATGCTGGAGAAGCTGTGGAAAAATTGGAACACTAATGTGTTGTTGGTAGAGTTGCAAAGTGATCCAACCATTCTGAAGAGCAATTTGGAACTATGCCCAAAGAGCTATGGGACTGAGAATACCCTTTGACACAGTAATACCTCTACTACGTCTGTATCCCAAAGAGAAAAGGGAAAAGGACACACATGTAAAAAAATAACTATAGTGTCTCACTTTGTGGTAGCAAAGATTTGGAAATTGAGGGAATGCCCAATGGCTGAACAAGGTGTGATATATGAATGTAATGGAAAATTATTGTGCTGTAAGAAATGATGAACAAAAAGATTTCAGAAAAAAAACTGGAAAGATTTAAGGGGACTGATGCTGAGTGAAGTGAGCAGAACCAGGAGATCATTGTACACAGTAACAGCAACATTGTGTGATGATCAACTGTAATAGACTTAGCTCTTCTCAGCAATACAATGATCCAAGACAATTCCAAAGAATTCATGGAAAATGTTCTCCACATCCAGAAAAAAATAACTGTAGATTCTGAATGCAGATTGAACCATACTGTTTCTGTTTTTTGTTTTTCTTTTTTGAGTTTTTTCCCTTTTATTCTGATTCTTCTTTTACAACATGACTAATGCAGAAATATGTTTAATGTGATTGTACATATATAACCAATATCAGGTTGCTTTCTTTATTCGGGAGGGGGGAGGGAAGGGAGGGAGGGAGAAAAATTTGGAACTATAAATCTTAAGAAAACAAATGTTGCAAACTATCTTTACATGTAACTGGAAAATAATAAAATGCTTTTATGATTAAAAAAAAATAGTAGGGGTGGCTATGTGGCACAGTGGATAAAGCACCGGCCCTGGATTCAGGAGTACCTGAGTTCAAATGTGGTCTCAGACATTTGACACTTACTAGCTGTGTGACCCTGGGCAAGTCACTTAACCCCCATTGCCCCACACACACAAAAAAAAAAAAAAGAAAAAGAAAAGAAAAGAAAAGAAAAGAAAAAAAAATAGTAGGTAGTGAGAGAGTATGGGCTGACATTTCTAAGGTTCAGTGTCCCGAAGTTACCTCACATAAACATGAGACCACTCTCAATGAATCAGCTTGAAGCATTGTGGATGGCTGTTCATTTTGTCAGTTGGTCATTGGAACCTGTGGGAGGTGGAGCTCTGATTGCTCCTGGAGGGTAGTTAGGTTTTCCTATCCTTTCAGAGACACTTGTTCTCTCTTTGTTAACCTCTAATATATTTTAATAAATGTTTAATATCTAAACTTTTAAACTGTTGTCCTAGTTAGCTTTCCCCACACTGGAGACAGGTGACCACACACACATTTAGTTTAACCAGTCGCAGTTTGGTAGTTGAGGGGAAGTAGTATAAAATAAGCTTGAAAGGTAACTTGGAGGCAGAATGTGGAGGGATTTGAATACCAGGCTGAAAAATTTGTATCTTTATTCCATAGACAATGGAAGGCATCAAAGTCTTTTGAGCAAAGGACTTTTGTGACCAGAATTGTTCATCATGAGAGAAATGATTGTTAATAACCAATGATTTAGGGAGATTCAGATTTCCCCTTTTTTCTTTTATTTTCATTTCAAGACTTCAGTCTCTGAAGGTTGAGCTAAACTTCTCCTCTATCCAGACTTCACCGAAGTGAGGAAACACACAAATTTTTGTGGGCTTCAGTTGAACCTGTCTTCCAAGAATATTTACAGCTGAAGTCAGGATAATAAGCAAATGTGAAATGAAACAGCTCTGCCAATCTGTCACTAGTGAAACATATTCACCAGAAATTATCATGAAACCACCTCATTTGAACTTGACCATCTCAGTACCTGAGGTATTGTGTGAAGAGGCCTTAAAGATATTTAAAAGATAAAATTGGGGAAAATAACTGGACCAGATCAAAAAAAAAGGTATCTACCTTCAAAGTTTAATAATCTTAAAAGTACATGGGGATTTAAAAATTACACATCACATTCCCACAACATTATAGGGCACAGGAAAGCACTTTAAAAAATATTATACCTATGAAGTAGGTAATTCAAACACTACTATCCCTATTTTAGAGGGGACAAGAGGTTACATGATTTGACTGAGATTAAACAAGTATTGAGTTAGACCTGAGATTATAACTCTGGTATCTTCAGATTTAGTCCAGTGTTGTGGTGTGTGTGTGTGTGTGTGTGTGTGTGTGTGTGTGTGTGTGTGTTTTAATTCTTCCACAGTGCCTCTCTTTTTCTGAGTTTCAAATAGCACCCTCTGCCCTGGCTTGTCCAGACCTAATAAATCTGATATATTAAAATTTGGTGATTTCTAACTAAAATGATTCTCTAAACAGAGGCATGTAGCCTACCTCTCACATGACTACTCCTAGAAAAAAATCTAAAAATTCCACCAGACAGAATAATGATCAATAAATCCAATGTTGAGCTACAGTAAATACCTTCATCGAAATTAGACCCACACAAAAACAGTTAGCTAGAAACTTCTGGGCAATAGGAAAAAGGGTTAGCCAGAAAAGCCAATAAGACAGAAGCACTGACCAGAGAAACCTGTAGAGTAAATAGTTCTATAGGCAGAGGCAGAGGCAGAAAACCAAAGGACTTCCTTGAGAAATCCCCAAGGTAGGCCTCTAACATAGCACTTAGCATAGACAAATCCTGGGAAGTAAAGGTCAGCACAGGAACTACCTCACCCAAAAGCACGTCAAGTAAAGGAGTCTTAGCCTGGAACAAAGTCTCAGTTCCAGAATTGAATCTGCAGATATGAGTAAATAGAAGACATTGGCCATTTTAAAGACTTCTCATAAATCCAGAAATACTGAAAAGTCCAGCCTAGATGGAGAAAAGTAACTTCACAACTGAAATCAGAGACTCAAAGGACTATATGTATAGCTGAAAGAAATACAGAGAAATAAAATGAAATAAAATCTCTAGAGGAAAGAATTACAAGGAGAACAAATAGCTGAGAATACACAATGGAAAACCTTGCCTAAGTAAAAGACTTCTTGAAAATTAGACTAGACCATATGAAAAAATCAATGAGTCCATAAGACAAGAAATATTAGTGCAAAATTTTTTAAAGAATTTAAAAATAGGAGAAAATGTAAGGCACCTGTTATCAGAAAAAGGTCAAGGAGACTAGCTTTAATATGGAGACCAGATTTAAGAATGACTAGATGCCCTGAAAATCATGATTTAAAAAATAACCTAGGTACTAATTTTGTGAAATAATATATGAAAATTACCCAGTTCAATTAGAACCAGTGGGCAAAGCAAAATAGAAAAAACAACTCACTAGTAACCTCCTGAATTATACCGCTACCTCAAAATGAAGAGTCAAAATGAAAACTCCCAGAACTATCATTTCCCAAATCCAGAGCTACCACGTCAGAGAAAACAATATTTCAAAATGTCAGAAAGAAGTCAAGAATCAAGCAACCATAGTCAGAATGACATAAGATCTGGGATATAATATTTTGAAAGGCAAATGTTATAGGCTTAAAAGGGAAAGTAACACGCTAAAATACTGAGCATAACTAACCCCAAAGAGGAAAAAGAAAAGAAAATGTAATAGAATAGAAAACTTCCCAGCATTCCTTTTGAACACACCTGAGCTGAGCAGAAACTTTGAAATTCAATCATGGTGAAGGGAAACCTAGAAATTTAAATTTGACTGATCAGTTAAGGAGAAACTGTATGATGGTGAAACACTAACATTTTAATAGGAAGAGAAGAACCAAGTATCCTTTCAGAACCTTAATTGTTCTTTCTTTTTTTAATTTAGTATTTTATTTTCCTCCAATTACATGTAAACATTTTAACATGCATTTTAAAAACGTTTGAGTTCCAAATTCTCCCCCTTCCTCCCTCCCCACCCCTTTGAAAAGGCAAACAATTTGATACAGATTATAGATGTATAGTCATGCAAAATGTTTTCATATTACTCATCTTGTCAAAGAAAACACACAAAAAAGTTAAGAGAAATAAAGTTAAAAAAGGATGCTTCACTCTATATTCAGACATCATAAGTTCTTTCTCTGGGGATGGGTAGCATTTTTCATCATAAGTTCTTCAGTTTTCTTAGATCATTGTATTTCTGAGAATTGCTAAGTGATTCACAGATGATTGTCTTACCATATTGTTGTTACTTTTTACACACCATATTTCATTTTACAACAGGTCATGTAAGTCTTTCTAGATTTCCCTGAGAGAATCCTGCTCATCATTTTTGATAGTACAATAGTATTCCAGAATAATCCCATACCACTATTTGTTCAAGCATTTCCCAGTTGAAGGGCATCCTCTCAATTTCCAATTCTTTGCCACCAGAAAAAAAGCTGCTATAAATATTTTGTACATATCAGTCCTTTTCCTTTTTCTTTTTCATCTCATTTTGGATACAAAACTAGTACTAGTATTGCTAGGTCAAAGTATATCCATGGTTTTATAGCCCTTTGGGCATAGTTCTAAATTGTTCTATACAATGGTTGAATAAGTTTACAACTCTACCAATAGTGAATTAATGTCTTATTTTTCCCACATCCCCTCTTATATTTGTCATTTTCCTCTTCTGTCCTATTAGCCAATCTAATAGGTAAGATGTAGCACCCCAGAATTGTTTTGATTTGCATCGCTCCAAACAGTAATGCATTTTAAATATTATAATATTGCTATAGATAGCTTTGATTACTTCATCTGAAAACTTCATATCTTTTGATAATGTATCAATTGGGGAATGGCTTTTATTTTTATAAATTTGAATCAATTCTCTATACATTTGAGAAATGAGGCCTTTATTAGAGAAACATTTCAAAATTTTTTCACAGTACTATTGCTAACTGTATTTCCCTCCATCCTATTTCTTCCCCCATTTATCCTACTTTCTCTCCTTTCTCCCTGTCTCTCCTCAAAAATATTTTGCTTCTGACTATCCCCTCCTCCAGTCTGTTCACCCTTGTATTGTTCCCCTCCCCTTCTCTTATCTCCTTCCCCTCCTAATTTTCGTGCAGGGTAAGATAGATGTCTATACCCAATTGAGAGTGTATGTTACTCCCCCTGAGTAAAAGAACCATAATGTTTTCAAAGGGCATTGAGGGAGTAAATAATAAATAAGATAATAAATAATACAATAATAATAAATATGAAAAACAATAAATGGCCATAAATGTATTGTTCTGAATGGTTTTAAGAGCAGAAAGAAAGAAAGGGATGTAAAAGGGATACAGTAGTGCAGAAAGGGGGGAAATGAAATGGAATAGAATATTTTTCATAATTGGATTTCAAGAGAAGTGTATATACACATGGAAGGAAGGTTGAAGAGAACAGGCACAAGAGATGAACTTCACTCTTACTTAAAACAGACTAAGGAAGGGTGAAAACACATACATGGACACGCATACATGGACAAAATTTGGTGTAGAAATGTATCAATCACAACAGGAAAACAGGTGGGGGTGGGGAGAATTGGGCTTAAGGGGGGGGAAGACTGGAGAGGCAATTGTGGCAAATTTCCAACTTTGGATGCTGGACCCTAAAGTACTCAACACAGGGCCTGGTACATAGTAGGCACTTAATAAATGTTTATTGACTGACTAAAAGAAAAGGTAAACCCCAGTGATGTGGATCTGGGCAAAGGGGCAGCACAATAGAATAAGACCTCCTTCCATTAGAAACCAGTACTGTTGATAATCTTACTTCCCATTTACCACTTTTGTCTTCTTTGGGATTTTTTTGTTTTGTTTTTGTTTTGTTTTGTTTTAAGTGAGGCAATCAGGGTTAAGTGACTTGCCCAAAGTCACACAGCTAGTAAGTGTTAAGTGTCTGAGGCTGGATTTGAACTCAGGTACTCCTGACTCCAGGGCCGGTGCTCTATCCACTGCGCCACCTAGCTGCCCCCACTTTTGTCTTCTTTGTAAAGATGGAGTGAGAGCAGTGGAGAGCTAGGAGATAAAGAATAACCAGGAAAAACAAATCTTTGGCACATTTCTCTATATAAATGTAAGATATTATTAACTGATTTCAATTCAGATTCTATTCTTTTTGTTTGGTTTTATTTTTGTTTTGTTTTGTTTTTTGCTGGGCAATGAGGGTTAAGTGACTTGCCCAGGGTCACATAGCTAGTAAGTGTCAAGTGTCAGATTTGAACTCAGGTCCTCCTGAATCCAAGGCTGGTGCTTTATCCACTACACCACCTACCTTCCCCCCAGATTCGATTCTACAAACATTTATTGAATGCCTGCTATGAAAGTATGAAATAATAGAAATAGCAATAGGCCTAGAGTCAGGAGACATGAATGT